>NC_080800.1:52306119-52556119 GCF_028018385.1 Neofelis nebulosa
GACGTAACTTGACACTCTTCTACATGACATGTTATAGTGAAAATGGCAAAATACAAGGATAAAGAGAAAATTCTGAAAGCAGCTAGCGATAAACATGCTCCAACATATAAAGGGAGAGTGATAAGACTAGTGACAGATTTAACTCCTGAAATTTGGCAGGCCAGAAATGGATGGCAGGAAATCTTCAATGTGATGAATAGAGAAAATATGCAGCCAAGAATCATTTATCCAGCAAGTCTGTCATTCAGAATAGAAGGAGAGATAAAGGTCTTCCCAAACAATCAAAAACTGAAGGAATTCATCACCACTAAACCACCCCTACAAGAGATCCTAAGGGGGATCCTGTGAGACAAGGTACCAGAGACGTCACTACAAGTGTGAAACCGACAGACATCACAATGACTCTAAACCCATATCTTTCTATAATAACTCTGAATGTAAATGGACTAAATGCTCCAACCAAAAGACATAAGGTATCAGAATGGATAAAAAAAAATAAGACCCATTATTTGTGGTCTACAGGAGACTCATTTTAGACCTGACGACACCTTCAGATTGAAAGTGAGGGGATGGAGAACTATCTATCATGCTACTGGAAGACAAAAGAAGGCTGGAGTAGCCATACTTATATCAGAAAAACTAGACTTTAAATGAAAGGCCGTAACAAGAGATGAAGAAGGGCATTATATAGTAATTACAGGGTCTATCCATCAGGAAGAGCTAACAATTATAAATGTCTATGTGCTGAATATGGAAGCCCCCAATATATAAAACAATTAATCACAAACATAAGCGACCTTATTGGTAAGAATGTGGCAATTGCAGGGGACTTTAACACTCCACTTACAGAAATGGATAGATCACCTAGACATACGGTCAATAAAGAAACAAGGGCCCTGAATGATACATTGGATCAGATGTACTTGACAGATCTATTTAGAACTCTGCATCCCAAAGCAACAGAATATACTTTCTTCTTGAGTACACATGGAACATTCTCCAAGATAGATCACATACTGGGTCACAAAACAGCCCTTCATAAGTATACAAGAATTGAGATCATGCTATGCCTAGTTTCAGACCACAATGCTATGAAACTTGAAATCAACCACAGGAAAAAGTCTGGAAAACCTCCAAAAGCATGGAGGTTAAAGAACACCCTACTAATGAATGAATGGGTCAACCAGGCAATTAGAGAAGAAATTTAAAAATGTATGGAAACAAATGAAAATGAACATACAACAATCCAAATGCTTCGGGATGCAGCGAAGGCAGTCCTGAGAGGGAAATACATTGCAATCCAGGCCTATCTCAAGAAACAAGAAAAATCCCAAATACAAAATCTAACAGCACATGTAAAGGAAATACAAGCAGAACAGCAAAGACACCCTAAACCCAGCAGAAGAAGAGAAATAATAAAGATCAAAGCAGAAATAAACAAAATAGAATCTAAAAAATCTGTAGACCAGATCAATGAAAGCAAGAGTTGTTTTTTTGAAAAAATAAACAAAATTGATACACCTCTAGCCAGGCTTCTCAAAAAGAAAAGGGAGATGATCCAAATAGATAAAATCATGAATGAAAATGGAATTATGACAACCAATCCCTCAGAAATATGAACAATTATCAGGAAATACTATGAAAAACTATATGCCAACAAACTGGACAACCTGGAAGAAATGGACAATTCCTAAGCACCCACACACTCCCAAAACTCAAACAGGAGGAAATAGAAAGCTTGAACATACCAATAATCAGCAAAAAATTGAATCAGTTATCAAAAATCTCCCAACAAATAAGAGTCCAGGACCAGATGGCTTCCCAGGAGAATTCTACCAGGCATTTAAAGCAGAGATAATATCCTCTTCAAGCTATTCCAAAAAATAGAAAGGGAAGGAAAACTTCCAGACCCATTCTATGAAGCCAGCCTTACTTTGATTCCTAAACCAGACAGAGACCCAGTAAAAAAAGAAAACTACAGACCAATATCCCTGATGAATATGGATGCAAAAATTCTCAATAAGATACTAGCAAATCGAATTCAACAGCATATAAAAAGATTTATTCACCATGATCATGTGGGATTCATTCCTGGGATGCAGGACAGGTTCAACCTTCTCAAATCAACCAATGTGATACATCACATTAATAAAAGAAAATAAGAACCATATGATCCTGTCAATCGATCAGAAAAAGCATTTGACAAAATTGAGCATCATTTCTTAATAAAAACGCTGGAAAAATCGGGATAGAACGAACATACTTATTCATCAAAAAAGCCATTTATGAAAAGCCCACAGCTAATATCATCCTTAATGGGGAAAAATTGAGAGCTTTCTCCCTGAGATCAGGAACACGACAGGGATGTCCACTCTCACCGCTGTTGTTTAACATAGGTTTGGAAATTCTAGCATCAGTAATCAGACAACAAAAGGAAATCAAAGACATCAAAATTGGCATAAAGTCAAGTTTTCACTTTTTGCAAATGACATTATATTATACATGGAAAATCTGATAGACTCCACCAGAAGTCTGCTAGAACTGATACATGAATTCAGCAAAGTCTCAGGATACAAAATCAATGTACAGAAATCAGTTGCATTCTTATGCACTTATAATGAAGCAACAGAAAGACAAATAATGAAACTGACCCCATTCACAATTGCACCAAGAAGCATAAAATAACTAGGAATAAACCTAATCAAATATGTCAAACATCTGTATGCTGAAAAATATAGAAAGCTTATGAATGAAATTGGAGAAGATATAAAGAAATGGAAAAACATTCCATGCTCATGGATTGGAAGAATAAATATTGTTAAAATGTCAATACTACCCAAAGCTATCTACACATTCAATGCAATCCCAGCCAAAATTACACCAGCCTTCTTCTGGAAGCTAGAACAAGCAATCCTAAAATTTGTATGGAACCACAAAAGGCCCCGAATAGCCAAAGTAATTCTGAAAAAGAAGACCAAAACGGGGGCATCACAATCCCAAACTTTAGCCTCTACTACAAAGCTGTAATCATCAAGACAGCATGGTATTGGCACAAAAACAGACACATAGACCAATGGAATAAAATAGAAACCCCAGAACTAGACCCAGATGAGTATGGCCAACTAATCTTTGACCAAGTAGGAAAGAATATCCAATGGAAAAATGACAGTCTCTTTAACAAATGGTGCTGGGAGAACTGGACAGCAACCTGCAGAAGGTTGAAACTAGACCACTTTCTGACACCATTCACAAAAAGAAACTCAAAATGGATAAAGTACCTGAATGTGAGACAGGAAACCATCAAAAGCCTAGAGGTGAAAGCAGGAAAAAACCTCTCTGACCTCAGCCACGGCAATGTCTTACTTGACACATCCCCAAAGGCAAGGGAATTAAAAACAAAAATGAACTATTGGGACCTCATGAATATAAAAACTTCTGCAATGCAAAGGAAACAATCACCGAAACTAAAAGGCAACCAACGGAATGGGAAAAGATATTTGCAAATGACATATCGGACAAAGGGCTAGTATCCAAAATCTATAAAGAGCTCACCAAACTCCACACCTGAAAAACAAATAATCCAGTGAAGAAATGGGCAGAATACATGAATTGACACTTCTCTAAAGAAGACATCCAGATTGACAACAGGCACATAAAAAATGCTCAGCATCGCTCTTCATCAGGGAAATACAAATCAAAACCACACTCAGATATTCTCTCATGCCAGTCAAAGTGGCTATAATGAACAAATCAGGAGACTACAGACGCTGGAGAGGATGTGGAGAAATGGGAATCCTCTTGCACTGTTGGTGGGAATGCAAACTGGTGCAGCCACTCTGGAAAACAGTGTGGAGGTTCCTGAAAAAATTAAAAATAGACCTACCCTATGACCCAGCAATAACACTGCTAGGAATTTACCCAAGGGATACAGGAGTGCTGATGTATAGGAGCACTTGTACCCCAATGTTTATAGCAGCACTCTCAACAATAGCGAAATTATGGAAAGAGCCTAAATGTCCATAAACTGATGAATGGAAAAAGAATTTGGGGTTTACATACACAATGGAATACTACGTGGCAATGAGAAAGAATGAAACATGGCCCTTTGTAGCAACATGGATGGAGAATGTTTTGTTAAGTGAAATGAGTCATACAAAGACAGACACCATATGTTTTCACTCCTATGTGGATCCTGAGAAACTTAGCAGAAGTCCATGGGGTAGGGGAAGAAAAAAAAAAGAGGTTAGAGAGAGAGAGAGAGAGCCAAAGCATAAGAGACTCTCAAAAACTGAGAACAAACAGGGTTGATGGGTTGTGGGAGGGAGGGGAGGGTGGGTGATGGTTATTGAGGAGGGCAGCTTTTGGGATTAGCACTGGGTGTTGTACGGAAACCAATTTGACAATAAATTTCACATTAAAAAAACAAAAACAAAAAAAATAGGAGAGATTAAAAGTTTCTCAGACAATGGAGCGCCTGGGTGGCTCCGTCAGGAAAGCATCCGACTTTGGATCAGGACATGATCTCGAGGTTTGTGAGTTGGAGCCCTGCATCAGGCTCTGTGCTAACAGCTCAGAGCCTGGAGCCTGCTTTGGATTCTGTGTCTCGCTCTCTTTGCCCCTCCCGTGCTCACGCTCTGTCCCTCTCTGTCTCAAAAATAAATAAAACATTTTTTAAAATGTTTAAATTTTCCCAAAGAAAACTAAAGGATTTTGTGACAACTAAACCATTCCTGCAAGAAATCTTAAGGGGGACTCTCTGAGGGAAGCAAAGAAAAAATAAATAAATAAAGACCAAAAGCAACAAATGCTAGAAA
The DNA here is from genome assembly GCF_028018385.1 of Neofelis nebulosa. Taxonomy (NCBI): domain Eukaryota; kingdom Metazoa; phylum Chordata; class Mammalia; order Carnivora; family Felidae; genus Neofelis; species Neofelis nebulosa. The sequence goes on from NC_080800.1 coordinate 52,310,934, forward strand.
GGACCAGAGAACACCACCAGAAACTCCAACTCTACAGGAAACATAATGGCAATAAATTCATATCTTTCAGTACTCACTCTAAATGTCAATGGACTCAATGTTCCAATCAAAAGACATAGGGTAACAGAATGGATAAAAAATTCCTTTAGTTTGAAAGTAAGAGGATGGAGAATCATCTATCATGCTAATTGCTGACAAAAGAAAGCTGAAGTAGCCATACTTATATCAGACAATCTAGACTTTAAAATAAACACTATTATAAGAGATGAATAAGGGCATTATATTATAATTAAGGGGTCTATCCACAGAGAAGACCTAAGAATTATAAACATTTATGCTCCAAATGTAGAGGAGCTGTTCTTTAATCACAAACACAAACACAGAAAAACTCACAATTAATCACTAACACAGAAAAACTCATTGATAATAATACCATAATAGTAGGGGACTTCAACACCCCACTTAAAACAATGGTTAGATAATCTACTCAGAAAATCAACAAGGAAACAATGGTTTTGAATTACACACTGGAGCAGATGGATGTAACAGTTATATTCAGAACATTTCATCCTGAAGCAGAGGAATGCACATTCTTCCAGTGCACATGGAATATTCTCCAGAATAGACCACATGCTGGGACCCAAATCATCCCTCAGCAAGTACAAAAAGATTGAGATCATACCGTTCATATTTTCAGACCACAGCGCTATGAAACTTGAAATCAGACGCAAGAAAAAAATCTGGAAAGTAACTAATACCTGGAGACTACAGAACATCCTACTAAAGAAGGAATGGTGTAACCAATAAGTCAAAGAGGGAATTAAAAATCAAATAGAAACTTGGGTATCCTGGGTGGCTCAGTCCGTTGAGCGACTGTCTTCAGCTCAGGTCATGGTCTCATGGTTTTTGAGTTTGAGCCCCGCGTCAGGCTCTGTGCTGACAGCTTGGAGCCTGGAGCCTGTTTTGGATTCTGTGTCTCCCTCTCTCTCTGCTCCTCCCCTGCTTATGCTCTGTCTCCCTCTCTCCCAAAAATAAGTAAATAAACATTAAAAAAATGTTTTTTTAAAAAAATCAAATGGAAACCAGTGAAAATGACAACACCATGTGCAAAACCTCTGTAACGCAGAAAAGACAGTCATAAGAGGAAAGTATATAGCAATTCAGGCCTTTCTGAAGAAGGAAGACAGGTCTCAGATACACAACTTAACCTTATTCCTTAAAAAGCCGGAAAAAGAACAGCAAATAAAACCCCAAACCAGCAGAAGACAGGAAATAATAAAGTTTAGAGCAGAAATTAATGCTTTCAAAACCAAAAAAAAAAAAAAAAACCAGTGGAAAAGATCAATGAAACCATAAGTTTGTTCTTTGAAAGAAATAAGAAAATTGATACCACTAGCCAGTTTGATCTAAAAGAAAAAGGAAAGGACCCAAATGAATAAAATAAAAAATGAAAGAGGAGAGATCACAACCAACACAGCAGAAATTAAAACAATAATAAGAGAATATTGTGAGCAATTATATGCCAATAAAATGGGCAATCAGGAAGAATTTCAAATTCCTAGAAACATGTACACTACCAAAACTGAAACAGGAAGAAATAGAAATTTTAACAGACTGATAACCAGTAAAGAAATCAAATTTAGTAATAAAAAATCTGCCAAAAAACAAGAGTCCAGGGCCAGATGGATTTCCAGGGGAATTCTACCAAACATTTAAGGAAGAGTTAACATCTATTCTCTTGAAAATGCTCCAAAAAATAGAAATGGAAGGAAAACTTCCAAACTCTTTCTATGAAGCCAGCATCACCTTGATTCCAAAACCAGACAGAGACCCCGCTAAAAAGGAGAACTATAGACCAATTTCCATGATGAACATGGGTGCAAAAATTTTCAACAAGATATTAGCCAACTAAGTCCAACAATACATTAAAAAATTATTCACCACGACCAAGTGAGATTTATACCTGTGATGCAGGGCTGGTTCAATATCCTCAAAACAATTAATGTGATTCATCACATCAATAAAAGAAAGGACAAGAACCATACGATCCTCTCAATAGATGAAGAGAAATTATTTGACAAAATACAGCATCCTTTCTTGACAAAAACCCACAAGAAAGTAGGGATAGAATGATCATACCTCGAGATGATAAAAGCCATATACAAGCGACCCAACGCTAATATCATCCTCAATGAGGAAAAACTGAGAGCTTTGCTCCTAAGGTCAGGAACAAGACAGGGATGTCCACTCTCTCCACTGTTATTCAACATAGTATTGGAAGCCTTAGTTTCAGCAATCAGACAACACAAAGAAATAAAAGGCATCCAAATTTCCCAGGAGGAGGTCAGACATTCACTCTTCACAGATGACATGAAACTCTATAAGGAAAACCCAAAGATTCAACAACAACAACAACAACAACAACAACAACAACAACAAAAACCTTCTAGAACTGATTCATGAATTCAGCAAAGTTGCAGGATATAAAGTCAAGGCACAGAAATCAATCAGTTGCATTCCTATACACTAACAATGAAGCAAAAGGAGTACTCAGTGCAACTTACAATTGCATCAAAAACCGTAAAATACTTGGGAATAAATGTAACCAAAGAGGTGAAAAATCTATACACTGAAAAGTATAGAAACCTTATGAAAGAAATTGGAGAAGACACAAAAAATGGAAAAAGATTCCATGCTTCTGGATAGGAAGAACAAATATTGTTAAAATGTCAATACTAGTACTACCCAAAGCAATCTACATATTCAATGCAATCCCTATCAAAATAACACCAGCATTCTTCACAGAGTTAGAACAAACAATTCTAAAATTTGTACAGAACCAGAAAAGACCCTGAATAGCTAAAGCAATCTTGAAAAAGAAAACCAAAGCAGGAGGCATCACAATCCCAGACTTCAAGCTGTATTACAAAGCTGTAGTCATCAAGATAGTATGGCACTGGCACAAGAACAGACACTCAGATCAATGTAACAGAATACAGAACCCAGAAATGGACCCACAAGCATATGACAACTAATGTTTGACAAAACAGGAATTAATATACAATGGAACAAGTCAGTCTCTTCAGCAAGTGGTACTGGGAAAACTGGACAGCAACATGCAGAATAATGAACGTGGACCACTTTCTTACACCATACAAGAAAATAAACTCAAAATGGATGAAAGACCTAAATGTAAGACAGGAACCCATAAAAATCCTCAAGGATAAAGTAGGCAAAAACCTCTCTGATCTTGGACACAGCAACTTCTTACTCAAAGCGTCTCCAGAGGCAAGGGAAACAAAAGCAAAAATGAACTATTGGGACTTCATCAAAATAAAAAGCTTCTGCACAGCAAGGGAAACAACCAGCAAAACTAAAAGGCAACGGATTGAATGGGAAAACATATTTGCAAACGACATATCATATAAAGGGTTAGTATCCAAAATCTATAAAGAACTTATCAAAATCAACACCCAGGAAAAACAATCTAGGGAAGAAATGGACAAAAGACAGAATAGACACTTTTCCAAAGAAGACATCCAGATGGCCAACTGACACATGAAAAAATGCTCCACCTCACTCATCATCAAGGAAATACAAATCAAAACAAAAATGAGACACCACCTCACACCTGTCAGAATGGCTAACGTTAACAACTCAGGCAACAACAGATGTTGGTGAGGATGCGGAGAAAGAGGATCTCTTTTGCACTTCTGTTGGGAATACAAACTGGTGCATCCACTCTGGAAAACAGTATGGAGGTTCCTTAAAAAATTAAAAATAGAACTACCATATGACACAGCATTTGCACTACTAGGTATTTATCCAAGGGATACAGGGATGCTGTTTCAAAGGGACACATGCACCCCAATGTTTGTAGCAGCGCTATCAACAATAGCCAAAAATGGAAAGAGCCCAAATGTCCATCGATGGATGAATGTATAAAGAAGATGCAATATATATATATATATATATATATATATATATATATATACACAATGGAGTATTACTCAGTAATCAAAAAGAAATCTTGCCACTTGCAACTAATAGATGGAACTAGAGGTTACCACGCTAAGTGAAATTAGACAGAGAAAGACAAATATCATATGACTTCACTCATATGAGGACTTTTAGACAAAGAACAGATGAATACAAGGGAAGGGAAGCAAAACTAATATAAAAACAGGGAGGGGGACAAAATATAAGAGACTCTTAAATATGGAGAACAATCAGAGGGTTACTTGAGAGGTTGTGGGAGGGGGATGGGCTAAGTGGTAAGGGATTAAGGAATCCACTCCTGAAATCACTGTTGCAATATATGCTAACTTGGATGTAAATTAAAAAAAAAAGAAAAGAAAAGAAAAAGAAAAAGATAAAGAAAAAGATAAAGAAAAAGAAAAAGAAAAAGAAAAAGGAAAAGAAAAATAAATTTTGGGTGGGAAAAAAACAGGAAGTTTAAGTAAGAATCAAAACTCTTCCAGTACATAAAAGCCCGAGACCACATGGTTTTGTTAGTGAATTCCAGCAAACATTTATTCATTTATTTTTTCCAGCAAACAATTATAAAAATAATGACACTCTTTTTTATTTGTTTTAATATATGAAATTTATTGTCAAATTGGTTTCCATACACCACCCAGTGCTCATCCCAACAGGTGCCCTCCTCAATACCCATCACCCACCCTCCCCTCCCTCCCACCCCCCATCAACCCTCAGTTTGTTCTCAGTTTTTCAGACTCTCTTATGCTTTGGCTTTCTCCAACTCTAACCTTTTTTTTTTTCCTTCCCCTCCCCCATGGGTTCCTGTTAAGTTTCTCAGGATCCATAAAAGAGTGAACACATACAGTATCTTTCTCTGTATGGCTTATTTCACCTAGCATAACACTCTCCAGATCCACCCACGTTGCTACAAATGACCATATTTCATTCTTTTTTTTTAATGTTTATTTATTTTTGAGACAGAGAGAGACAGAGCATGAATGGGGGAGGGTCAGAGAGAGAGAGAGAGACACAGAATCTGAAGCAGGCTCCAGTCTCTGAGCTATCAGCACAGAGCCTGATGCGGGGCTCGAACTCATGGACCATGAGATCATGACCTGAGCCGAAGTCGTATGCTTAACCGACTGAGCCACCCAGGCACCCCCATATTTCATTCTTTCTCATTGCCACATAGTATTCCATTGTGTACATAAACCACAATTTCTTTATCCACTCATCAGTTCATGGACATTTAGGCTGTTTCCATAATTTGGCTATTGTTGAGAGTGCAGCTATAAACATGGGGGTACAAGTGCCCCTATGCATCAGTACTCCTGTACCCCTTGGGTAAATTCCTGGCAGTGCTACTGCTGGGTCATAGGGTATGTCTATTTTTAATTTTTTGAGGAACCTCCACACTGTTTTCCAGAGTGGCTGCACCAGTTTGCATTCCCACCAACAGTGCAAGAGGGTTCCTGTTTCTCCACATCCTCGCCAGCATCTATAGTCTCCTGTTTTGTTCATTTTGGCCACTCTGACTGGCGTGAGGTGATATCTGAGTGTGGTTTTGGTTTGTATTTCCCTGATGAAGAGCGACATTGAGCATCTTTTTATGTGCCTGTTGGCCATCCGGATGTCTTCTTTAGAGAAGTGTCAATCTGGATGTCTTCTTTTTTTTTTTTTAATTTTTTTTTCAACGTTTTTTATTTATTTTTGGGACAGAGAGAGACAGAGCATGAACGGGGGAGGGGCAGAGAGAGAGGGAGACACAGAATCGGAAACAGGCTCCAGGCTCCGAGCAATCAGCCCAGAGCCTGACGCAGGGCTCGAACTCACGGACCGCGAGATCGTGACCTGGCTGAAGTCGGACGCTTAACCGACTGCGCCACCCAGGCGCCCCTGGATGTCTTCTTTAGAGAAGTGTCTATTCACGTTTTCTGCCCAATTCTTCATTGGATTATTTGTTTTTTGGGTGTGGAATTTGGTGAGCTCTTTATAGATTTTGGATACTAGCCCTTTGTCCGATATGTCATTTACAAATATCTTTTCCCATTCTGTTGGTTGCCTTTTAGTTTTGTTGATTGTTTCCTTTGCTGTGCAGAAGGTTTTTATCTTCATGAGGTCCCAATAGTTCATTTTTGCTTTTATTTCCCTTGCCTTTGGGGATGTGTCAAGTAAGAAATTGCTGCGGCTGAGGTCAGAGAGGTCTTTTCCTGCTTTCTCCTCTAAGGTTTTGATGGTTTCCTGTCTCACATTCAGGTCCTTTATCCATTTTGAATTTATTTTTGTGAATGGTGTGAGAAAGTGGTCTAGTTTCAACCTTCCGCAGGTTGCTGTCCAGTTCTCCCAGCACCATTTGTTAAAGAGACTGTCTTTTTTCCATTGGATATTCTTCACTGCTTTGTCAAAGATTAGTTGGCCATACTTTTGTGGGTCTAGCTCTGGGGTTTCTATTCTATTCCATTGGTCTATGTGTCTGTTTTTGTGCTAATACCATGCTGTCTTGATGATTACAGCCTTCTAGTAGAGGCTAAGGGCTAGGATTGTGATGCCTCGTGCTTTAGTCTTCTTCTTCAAAATTACTTTGGCTATTCGGGGCCTTTTGTGGTTCCATACAAATTTTAGGATTGCTTGTTCTAGCTTCAAGAAAAATGCTGGTGCAATTTTGATTGGGATTGCATTGAATGTGTAGATGGCTTTGCGTAGTATTGACATTTTGACAATATTTATTCTTCCAATCCATGAGCAGGGAATGTCTTTCCATTTCTTTATATCTTCTTCAATTACCTGCATAAGCTTTCTATAGTTTTCAGCATACAGATCTTTTACATCTTTAGTTAGATTTATTCCAAGGTATTTTATGCTTCTTGGTGCAATTGTGAATGGGATCAGTTTCTTTATTTGTCTTTCTGTTGCTTCATTGTTAGTGTATAAGAATGCAACTGATTTCTGTACATTGATTTTTGTATCCTGCAACTTTGCTGAATTCATGTATCAGTTCTAACAGACTTTTGGTGGAGTCTATCGGATTTTCCATGTATAATCTCATGTCATTTGCAAAAAGTGAAAGCTTGACTTCACCTTTGCCAATTTTGATGCCTTTGATTTCCTTTTGTTGTCTGATTGCTCATGCTAGAACTTCCAACACTATTTTAAACAACAGCGGTGAGAGTGGACTTACCTGTCGTGTTCCTGATCTCAAGGGGGAAAGCTCTCAGTTTTTCCCCATTGAGGATGATGTTAGCTGTGGGCTTTTCATAAATGGCTTTTATGATGAATAAATATGTTCCTTCTATCCCAACTTTCTCGTGGGTTTTTATTAAGAAACGTTGCTCAATTTTGTCAAATGCTTTTTCTACATCGATTGACAGGATCATATGGTTCTTATCTTTTCTTTTATTAATGTGATGTATCACGTTGATTGATTTGTGAATGTTGAACCAACCCCACATCCCAGGAATGAATCCCGCTAGATCATGGTGAATAATTCTTTTTATATGCTGTTGAATTCGATTTGCTAGTATCTCATTGAGAATTTTTGCATCCATATTCATCAGGGATATTGGCCTGTAATTCTCTTTTTTTACTGGGTCTCTGGTTTAGGAATCAAAGTAATACTGGTTTCATAGAATGAGTCTGGAAGTTTTCCTTCCCTTTCTATTTTTTGGAATAGCTTGAGAAGGATAGGTATTATCTCTGCTTTAAATGTCTGGTAGAACTCCCCTGGGAAGCCATCTGGTCCTCGAGTCTTATTTGTTGGGAGATTTTTGATAACCGATTCAATTTCTTCGCTGGTTATGGGTCTGTTAAAGCTTTCTATTTCCTCCTGATTGAATTTTGGAAGTGTGTGGGTGTTTAGGAATTTGTCCATTTCTTCCAGGTTGTCCAGTTTGTTGGCATATAGTTTTTCATAGTATTCCCTGATAATTGTTTGTATCTCTGAGGGATTGGTTGTAATAATTCCATTTTCATTCATGATTTTATCTATTTGGGTAATATCCCTTTTCTTTTTGAAGAAGCCTGGCTAGAGTTGCATAAATTTTGTTTATTTTTTCAAAAAACCAACTCTTGGTTTCATTGATCTGTTGTACAGTTTTTTAGATTCTATATTGTTTATTTCTGCTCTGATCTTTATTATTTCTCTTCTTTTGCTGGGTTTAGGGTGTCTTTGCTGTTCTGATTGTATTTCCTTTAGGTGTGCTGTTAGATTTTGTATTTGGGGTTCTTCTTGTTTCTTGAGATAGGCCTGGATTGCAATGTATTTCACTCTCAGGACTGCCTTTGAGGCATCCCAAAGCGTTTGGATTGTTGTATTTTCATTTTCATTTGTTTCCGTATATTTTTTAATGTTTTCTCTAATTGCCTGGTTGACCCATTCATTCATTAGTAGGGTGTTCTTTAACCTCCATGCTTTTGGAGGTTTTCCAGACTTTTTCCTGTGATTGATTTCAAGCTTCATAGCATTGTGGTCCGAAAGTATGCACGGTATGATCTCAATTCTTGTATACTTATGAAGGGTTGTTTTGTGACCCATTATGTGATCTATCTTGGAGAATGTTCCATGTGCACTCGAGAAGAAAGTATATTCTGTTGCTTTGGGATGCAGAGTTCTACATATATCTGTCAAGTCCATCTGATCCAAAATATCATTCAGGGCCCTTGTTTCTTTATTGACCGTGTGTCTAGATGATCTATCCATTTCTGTAAGTGGGGTGTTAAAGTCCCCTGCAACTACCAGATTCTTATCAATAAGTTTGCTTATGTTTGTGAATAATTGTTTTATATATTTGGGGGCTCCGGTATTCGGCGCATAGACATTTATAATTGTTAGCTCTTCCTGATGGATAGACCCTGTAGTTATTATATAATGCCCTTCTTCATCTCTTGTTACAGCCTTTAATTTAAAGTCTAGTTTGTCTGATATAAGTATGGCTACTCCAGCTTTCTTTTGGCTTCCAGTAGCATGATAGATATTTCTCCATCCCCTCACTTTTAATCTGAAGGTGTCCTCAAGTCTAAAATGAGTCTCTTGTAGACAGGAAATAGATGGGTCTTGTTTTTCTATCCATTCTGATATCCTATGTCTTTTGGTTGGCACATTTAGTCCATTTACATTCAGTGTTATTATAGAAAGATATGGGTTTAGAGTCATTGTGATGTCTGTCGGTTTCATGCTTATAGCGATATCTCTGGTACCTTGTCTCACAGGATCCCCCTTAGGATCTCTTGTAGGGCTGGTTTAGTGGTGATGAATTCCTTCAGTTTTTGTTTGTTTGGGAAGACCTTTATCTCTCCTTCTATTCTAAATGACAGATTTGCTGGATAAAGGATCCTCGGCTGCATAATTTTTTTTGTTCATTACATTGAAGATTTTCTGCTGTTCCTTTGTGGCCTGCCAAGTTTCAGTAGAGAGATCGGTCACTAGTCTTATTGGACTCCCTTTATATGTTAGAGCATGTTTACCCCTAGCTGCTTTCAGAATTTTCTCTTTATCCTTGTATTTTGCCAGTTTCACTATGATATGTCATGCTGGAGATAGATTCAAGTTACGTCTGAAGGGAGTTCTTGTGCCTCTTGGATTTCAATGCCTTTTTCCTTCCCCAGATCAGGGAAGTTCTCAGCTATGATTTCTTCAAGTACACCTTCAGCACCTTTTCCTCTCTCTTCCTCCTCTGGAATACCAGTTATGCGTAGATTATTTCTCTTTAGTGTATCACTTAGTTCTCTAATTTTCCCCTCATACTCCTGGAATTTTTTTTATCTCTCTTTTTCTCAACTTCCTCTTTTTCCATAATTTTATCTTCTAGTTCACCTATTCTCTTCTCTGCCTCTACAATCCCAGCTGTGGTTGTCCACATTTTATTTTGCATCTCACTTATAGCATTTTTTAGCTCCTCCTGGCTGTTCCTTAGTCCCTTGATCTCTGTAGCAATAGATTCTCTGCTGTCCTCTATACTTTTTTCAAGCCCAGTGATTAATTTTATGACTATTATTCTAAATTCTTGTTCCGTTATATTGCTGAATTGGTTTTTGATCAATTCATTAGCTGTCGCTACTTCCTTTAGTTTCTTTTGAGGAGAATTCTTCCATTTAGTCATTTTGGGTAGTCCCCAGGGGTGGCGCAGAACTGCAGGGCACTTCCCCTGTGCTGTGGTGTATAACTGGAGTTGGTGGGTGGGGCCGCAGTCAGATCTGATGTCTGTCCCCAGCCCACCGCTGGGGCCAGAGCCACACTGATGTGTACCTTCTCTTCCCCTCTCCTAGGGGTGTGATTCTCCTAGGTGGCGTGGCCCGTCTGGGCTACTTGCACACTGCCAGGCTTGTGGTGCTGGAAATCCAGCATATTAGCTGGGGTGGATTGGTAATGTGCACAGGGGCGGGAGGGGCATGCTCAGCTTGCTTTTCCTTCGGTGATCTGCTTCACGAGGGGCCCTGCAGCACCAGGATTTTGTCAGACCCACTGCCAGATGGATGGATCTGCAGAAGCAAAATGTTGGGTGTTTTTGTGGTGCAAGTTCCCTGACAGGAACTGGTTCCCTTTTGGATTTGGCTGGGGGATGGGCGAGGGAGATGGTGCTGGCAAGTGCCTTTGTTCCCTGCCAAGCTGAGCTCTGTCATTTGGGGCTCAACAACTCTCCCTCCCGTTGTCCTCCAGCCCTTCTGCTCTCTGAACAGAGCTGTTAGCTTATAACCTTCCAGATGTTAAGTCCTGCTTGCTGTCTGAACACTCCATCCGGCCCCTCCCCTTTAGCAAGCCAGACTCCAGGGCTCTGCTTTGCCAGTGGGCTGCCCCTCCACCCCTGCTCCCTCCCGCCAGTCCATGTAGTGTGCACCGCCTCTCCACCCTTCCTATCCTCTTCCGTGGGCCTCTCGTCTACACTTGGCTCCAGAGAATCCATTCTGTTAGTCTTCTGGTGGTTTTCTGGGTTATTTAGGCAATTGTGGGTGGAGTCTAAGTGATCAGCAGGATGTGATGAGCCCAGTGTCCTCCTATACCACCATCTTCCTCCCTCATAATAGATTTTTGTTCAAAATAATGACACTCTTTATCAAAATGTTACAAATAATGAAATAGAGGAAACACATTCAAAATCATTCTATGAGGCCAGTATCACTTAGTTATCAAAGCAGGATAAAAGCAATACAAAATCAAAAAGTGTAGTTTGTCTGTTTTAAGTTTTGGTACTCCAGGTTTCTTCTGACATATATTTGCATGATAAAATTTTGTCTACTCCTCACTTTAATCTGCAAGTGCCTTTAGGTATAAAATGAGTCTCCAGGGGAAGCTAAGATGATGGCATAGTAAGAGTACTCAACACTCATCTTGTCCCTCAAACACAACTTCAGACAAAACTAGGTAACCATGAAATCATTCTGAATACCAAAGAAATCAACTTGAGGACTGATAGAACAAACTTCAAAACTAGAGGGAGAGAAGAGGTCACATTGAAGAAGGTAGAAATGGCAGGTACATGGATTGGGGGGGAAATGGACTGTGGGTGCTGTGGAGCAGGGTGGGGTGTCCTGGTAATGGGGAAAAGTGAGAAAAAGGAGCACACAGGGAAATGCACAAGGAGAACACTTCATCAAAACCATTAGCTGAGAAAAGGAGAGGGGTTACTTTTCATGAGTTTTGCAACCAGTGGGGTTTGAAGACTGGAATTATAAAGGTCACTGGGGTTGTCTGGCATGGAGCCTTGAGGGTGATGCCCTATTCCTAGAGAGAAGGCAGGGAAACCAGGGAGTGGATTGCACAATATGAGGAATGACAAGAGAATACAGGTGGAGATTATTTTCTCTTTCTAGAGCTTGTCAATAAGGGATATCACTCATGGATATGACACTCTGAGGACAAAGGAGATGGCTAGCACCATTTCCTTCCCACACCCCTCAGCATAAATGCAGAGCCACCTGCCAAGAGCAACTCAGCCCTGACCCTGGCTGCCTAGCTTGTTTGATTCAAGTCCCACACTCTGGTGTGACTGCTTTTCTCAACTGAACCTGCCTCAGTCCAAGCACAAAAAGATCCTCCCTCAGAAGGTCACCAAACACCCTTGCCCACACCATGTCTCTGAGGTCTTGACATTCAAGAGGCCACAGACTTAGCTAGGATAGAGCCTTCAGGGCACTGTGATGATCTTGGAGAGAAGGCAGGAAAATAATCTGGAGGTAGACAGCATGAAAACAGTGATCTGAAAAACAACCGTGAAGCACAGGGAGAATAATATTTGCTCTTCTAAGAGTGCTCCCCTGAGAGCAGCAATCACAGAGATACCTCTCCGGGGACAAATGAGTTGGTTGACAAAAATTCATTCCCCTGCCTCTTAGCATAAATACAGAACCACCTTTAGTAAACAGCAAAACTTCTGCACTGGCTGTCTAGTTGCTAACACTAGGTCCCATAACTGGCACTCTGCCTGTGCAGCTCTTCTGAGTCTTGCTTGCCTCAGTCTCAATGCAGTGCATCGCTTCCCCAGAAGACCAGCAGAAACCCATGCTTATTCCATGCCACCTGACCAGAGTTCTGAAAGGCTTCAGTTCTAATGAAAGTAGCACCTATCTCATTTCACAAGCAGACCAGAAGACAGTTAAAACTTGCCACATGTTGGCCAAAGACCAAACACTGCCCACTGCAGGCAAGGAGAATCTCTGCAGACAGCTGCCCTGAAGGATAGAGCAGCCAAAACACAACAGCAGAGTGCAAGCAGGACACACCAGACATACTCCCTGAAGCACCAGACTCTAGACACTATATGACCTCTTCATAAAGCCATCACAACCAGGATAAATAAATATAACAGGCTTTTCTAACACAGAGAAGGCAGAGACTTAGACAAAATGCAAAGACAGCAATTCATCCCAAGTGAAAGGACAAGACCATGGCCAGAGATCTAAGTGAAACACATATAAGAAACAAGCTGGATAGAGAATTTAAAGCAACAATCATAAGAACACTTTCTGGGCTTAAGAAAAGAATGTAAGACTTCAGGGAGGCCCTTATCTCAGAGATAAAATAGTTAAAGAAGAGTTAGTGAGAAATGAAAAATAAAATAGCTGAGATTATAAGTGGATGAATGAGGGGTGCCTGGGTGGCTCAGGCAGTTGAACAGTCAATTCTTGATTTTGGTTCAGGTCATTATCCCAGGATAGTGTGATCAAGCCCTGTGCAGTGCTCCACACTGAGCATGGAGCCTGCTTAAGATTCTTTCTCTCTCACTCATGGCCTCTCTCCTTTGCTTACTCTCTCTCTATATATAAAATAATATGTTAAATAAATTAAAAAATTAAATTGGATGGATTAAATGAACAAAATGATTGAAGAAGCAGAGGAAAATCAGAGGAATTAATAAGTGATATAGAACATAAAATAATGAGGGGCGCTGAGTGGCTCAGTCAGCTAAGCGACTGACTGTTGATTTTGGTTTAGGTCATTATCTCATTGTTCATGGGTTTGAGCCCCATGTCAGGCTCTACACTGACAGTGAGGAGCCTACTTGGGATTCCCTCTCTCCCTCTCTATCTGCACTTCCCCTGTTCACTCACTTTCTTTCTCTTTGTCTCCAAAAATAAATTTAAAAAATTAAAAAAATAAATATTTTTAAAAGAAGATAAAATAATGAAAAATAATGAAGTTAAACAAAAGAGAGAAAGAAGAATTATGGAACACAAGAATAGACTTAAGGAACTCAGTGACTCCAGCAAATGTAATAACATTTGTATCATAGGGTCCCAGAAGAAGAAGAGAGAAAAATAGATCAAAAGTTTATTTGAGGAAATAACTAAAAACTTCCCAAATTTGGGGGAGAAACAAAATCCAAATCTAGGAGGCAAAGAGAATAGCGAACAAAATCAACAAAAGGAGACAAATATCAACACATATTATTTCATCTGCAATACACAACAATAAGGAAAAAATTCTAAAAGCAAGACAAAAATTGTCCTTAACCTATAAGACCCATGAGGCTAGCTGAAGATCTCTCAAAATAAACTTTGCAAGTGAGGATAGAGTGGCATGATATATTCAGCATGCTGAACTGGAAAAATCTGCAGCCAATAATACTCTGTCAAGCAAGGCTGTTATTCAGAATAGAAGGAGAAATAAAGAGCTTCCCAAATAACAACAACAAAAAAAAAAAAACAAAGGAGTTCATGACTGGTAAACCAACCCTACAAGAAATATTAAAGGGGATTCCTTTGAGTGCAAAGTAAAGACCAAAAGTGACAACAACTACAAAGGAACAGAGAAAATCTCCAGAAACAATAACATAATAAGTAATAAAATGGCACTAAATACATATCTATCAATAATTACTCTAAATTTAAATGGGCTAAACACCCAAACAGAATGGATAAGATAAAAACAGGACCCATCTACATTCTGCCTACAAGAGACTCATTTGAAACCTAAAGACACCTGCAGATTGAAAGTGAGGGGATGGATGTAGAGTTATTTCTAGAGTGTATTGTAAACCCTGGGAAAGTGAATGGGGTAATTGCTTAAACATCAGAGATGTTCTGGTGTCAAGGCTGTCAGACACGATAGCACTATGAGAACAGAGTCCCATGTCTCCCAGGAGCCAATTAGGAAACAGACCCACTGTAATTGCCTAGCAGACCTTGAAACTACACATCTTCCCTACATAATTGCCTGTAAACACCAGATGTGTGTGTTTGGTCTATGTCTGGAGGCTCCTTGTGATTTTCTTCCATGCTTTAACATTGTTTGATGTTTATAGCTGGTGAACATAAAACAAAGACTATGTGCAGTTTGCTGCTGCTGTTGCTTTGTTGGCAAAGGTGGTCCTACACACCTGCTCAGTCTGAGCAGGTCTGAGAACTTTTTCTTCAGTGTGCGTCTACAAGTAGTACCTGAACTGGGACCAGCATAATCGACTGGCCTCTGGCTGCATACCTTGTCTCTCAAGCCCAAAAAAGGGAAAAAGGCATCTGCTCATTTAGGTAGAAACTACTGGCACTTGATACCCATAACCTTCATTCAGGTAGGAACTACTCACACTCAGTGCCTATAACACTCATTCAGGTAGAAACTACTGGGATTCAGTGCCCACAATGATTCAAGCAAAATATCCCTAATCTTTCCTTTTCTAATCAGGCATGAAGAACCCCTCATCTTCTTATCTATTTTACTTTTGTTTTCATGTTCACCTTTCATGGGAGTTTCACTATCTAAGCAGAAGAATATACATAAAAAGCAACTCCATATGCTTTTGCACTCATCAGGATGTAAAGTCCCAGACAAAGATTTAATCCAATTACTTTTCATAATTTATCAGCAATGCACATGGTATCCAGTTGAGGGGTCCCTTAAAATGGCCATTTGGGAGTGAATAGTGCACTACTTAAAAAATGCTCTTAGCCAAATAAAGATCTCTCATTTACACACTTGGAAGTTAGGCCACATTACCATTCATGCTTTACAATAAAAACCTGATTAAAATATTGGCAGGACTTAAAAGGAAAAAAAGAAAAAAGAAAAAAATCTGCTTTTACTCATATATCTAAGCTGACAGGCTTTAACACTGGGAGACCTCTTTATCTGTCCTCTGGGCTTTTATCCATCTCCAGCCTTCTTGACGCCAATTCAACTCTTCTATGCTCCTCCATCACCTGGGTTATGAGAAATTCCCTCACATATGTTGTTTCAATATAACTAATGATTTTCACGGAGTCTCACAACTAATAGATGATATTCGGGCACAATTGGACAAAGTCAGGGTCTCTCCTGGATTGTTTAACTGGTTTGGAAACTAGGGACATTATCTTAGAGAAGTTATCTTGTTGGTCAATATAATCTTTATTTTGTGTTTTTCTCTTTATGTCTACCAATGCTTATGCTACCCCATGCTTGCCAGCCCACCTTAAACCACTCAACCTACTATTGGATAGACTCTGACTGCTATACCCCCACACCATTCCTTATCAGCTTGAAGAAGCCAGAATAGTTATCATCCCTGTCCTCTAACAGCAGTTAGGGGCCCTATTCCAGTGGGAGCAATAAATAGGGAAATGGTTAACATTAGGCAGAGAAAGATAAGGGACCTTTAGGGAGGCTGGCTGCAGCTACAAGCCAGAGGCTGACAAAGCAACAGTGGCAGCAGAATTTGGGAAAAAAGAGAATGACATAAACATGTTCCATAACTGCCTGAGCTAAATGCCATAACAGTATTATCTTACAGTTAGATTTATGTTGTAAAGAAAAAGGTAGATGGTCAGAAGTTCCTTATATGCAATTCTTCTTTGCTTTACAGGGCCAGGCAAACTTATGTAGGAGTTGTAAGTTCGGTCTCAACCCCTTTAAGTGGCCAAAAAAGGCAAGTACTTACAGACTTTACCCCTGAGGTCTCTTCTCAGAAAAAAAGCCACCTATTAAATAAACCCTTATGTCCTCCTTATCTAGGATTGCCAGGGACAAAAATATTCCTCTTAAAAAAACAAAAGAGACATTCAATGTATCCATTGACTAAAATGCCCCATGGTACATTTGGCCCCATAAAGGTTCCATTTTCCTTGCAAGATCTTAAACAAATAAAAAAGAACCTAAACAAAATTTCAGACAACCCTTATCAATATATGTAGGAATGTTCCAAAACCTAACCCAGGTTGCTGAAAAAAACATAGGTCATCCCTAACAAAGAGGACTCTAATACTCTCTCACTGTTTCTCCTAATACAATAAAATTCTGCTAAATGTAATTAACACTGATGAAAATAAGAAAAGTAACTGTATATATAGAAAAGTAGGAGATATATAAAAAAGAAATAAGGAATAAAAATGCATTTTTGTTGAAGGTTTAAAAAAGTAATTTTGTCCTAAATAAAACTGGTTGCTTAGAAAAAAAATGGCTTAGGTCAAAATCTAAAAACAAAGGAAAGTTGTAGAAGGTTTGTGAAGAAAATTATCTGGAAAAAAAATTTATGTATGGTTAGGATGGACTAAGGTTAAAATAATGGATTTTTAAAATGCACTAATACAAGAATAAAATTCAGCTTTTCTTTATGTTCAAAAGACAGTTTTCTTGGATTATGGATCTGCTCTTTAAAAAATGTAAATGGGGGCGCCTGGGTGGCGCAGTCGGTTAAGCGTCCGACTTCAGCCAGGTCACGATCTCGTGGTCCGTGAGTTCCAGCCCCGCGTCAGGCTCTGGGCTGATGGCTCGAAGCCTGGAGCCTGTTTCCGATTCTGTGTCTCCCTCTCTCTCTGCCCCTCCCCCGTTCATGCTCTGTCTCTCTCTGTCCCAAAAATAAATAAAAAACGTTGAAAAAAAATTAAAAAAAAAAACAGAGATAATACCTATCCTCAAGAATTCCAAAAAATAGAAAGGGAAGGAAAACTTCCAGACTCATTTTATGAAGCCAGTATTACTTTGATTCCTAAACCAGACAGAGACCTAGTAAAAAAAGAGAACAGCAGGCCAATATCCTTGATGAATGTGGTTGCAAAAATTCTCAATAAGATACTAGCAAATCAAATTCACCAGCTTATAAAAAGAATTATTCTCCATGATCGAGTGGGATTCATTCCTGGGATGCAGGCCTGGTTCACCATTCGCAAATCAATCAACGTTGTACATCACATTAATAAAAGAAAAGAAAAGAACCATATGATCCTGTCAATCGATGCAGAAAAGGCCTTTGACAAAATCCAGCACCCGTTCTTAATAAAAACCCTTGAGAAAGTCGGGATAGAAGGAACATACTTAAAGATCATAAAAGCCATTTATGAAAAGCCCACAGCTAACATCATCTTCAATGGGGAAAAACGGAGAGCTTTTTCCCTGAGATCAGGAACACGACAGGGATGTCCACTCTCACCGCTGTTGTTTAACATAGTGCTGGAAGTTCTAGCATCAGCAATCAGACAAAAAAAGGAAATCAAAGGCATCAAAATTGGCAAAGATGAAGTCAAGCTTTTGCTTTTTGCAAATGACATGATATTATACATGGAAAATCCGATAGACTCCACCAAAAGTCTGTTAGAACTGATACATGAATTCAGCAAAGTTGCAGGATACAAAATCAATGTACAGAAATCAGTTGCATTCTTATACACTAACAATGAAGCAACAGAAAGACAAATAAAGAAACTGATCCCATTCACAATTGCACCAAGAAGCATAAAATACCTAGGAATAAATCTAACCAAAGATGTAAAAGATCTGTATGCTGAAAACTATAGAAAGCTTATGCAGGCAATTGAAGAAGATATAAAGAAATGGAAAGACATTCCCTGCTCATGGATTGGAAGAATAAATATTGTCAAAATGTCAATACTACCCAAAGCTATCTACACATTCAATGCAATCCCAATCAAAATTGTACCAGCATTCTTCTTGAAACTAGAACAAGCAATCCTAAAATTCATATGGAACCACAAAAGGCCCCGAATAGCCAAAGTAATTTTGAAGAAGAAGACCAAAGCAGGAGGCATCACAATCCCAGACTTCAGCCTCTACTACAAAGCTGTCATCATCAAGACAGCATGGTATTGGCACAAAAACAGACACATAGACCAATGGAATAGAATAGAGACCCACAAAAGTATGACCAACTAATCTTTGACAAAGCAGGAACGAATATCCAATGGAAAAAAGACAGTCTCTTTAACAAATGGTGCTGGGACAACTGGACAGCAACATGCAAAAGAATGAAACTAGGCCACTTTCTGACACCAGTCACAAAAATAAACTCAAAATGGATAAAGGACCTGAATGTGAGACAGGAAACCATCAAAACCTTAGAGGAGAAAGCAGGAAAAAACCTCTCTGACCTCAGCCGCAGCAACTTCTTACTTGACACATCCCCAAAGGCAAGGGAATTAAAAGCAAAAATGAACTATTGGGACCTCATGAAGATAAAAAACTTCTGCACTGCAAAGGAAACAACCAAAAAAACTAAAAAGCAATCAACAGAATGGGAAAAGATATTTGCAAATGACATATCGGACAAAGGGCTACTATTCAAAATCTATAAAGAACTCACCAAACTCTACACCTGAAAAACAAATAATCCAGTGAAAAAATAGACAAAAAACATGAATACACACTTCTCTAAAGAAGACATCCGGCTGGCCAACAGGCACATGAAAAGATGCTCAACATCCCTGCTCATCAGGGAAACACAATCAAAACAACACTCAGATATCGCCTCACGCCAGTCAGAGTGCCTACAGTAAACAAATCCGGAGACTATAGATGCTGGTGAGGATGTGGAGAAACGGGAACCCTCTTGCACTGTTGGTGGGAATGCAAACTGGTGCAGCTGCTCTGGAAAACAGTGTGGAGGTTCCTCAAAGAATTAAAAATAGATCTCCCCTATGACCCAGCAATAGCACTGCTAGGAATTTACCCAAGGGATACAGGAGTGCTGATGCATAGGGACACTTGTACCCCAGTGTTTATAGCAGCACTTTCAACAGTAGCCAAATTATGGAAAGAGCCTAAATGTCCATCAACTGATGAATAAAGAATTGTGGTTTATATACCCAATGGAATACTATGTGTCAATGAGAAAGAATGAAATATGGCCTTTTGCAGTAACGTGGATTGAACTGGAGAGTGTTATGCTAAGTGAAGTAAGTCATACAGAGAAAGACAGATACCATTTGGTTTCACTCTTATGTGGATCCTGGAGACTTAACAGAAGACCATGGGCGAGGGGAAGGGAAAAAAAAGTTAGAGATGGAGAGAGCTAACGCATAAGAGACTCATAAAAACTGAAAACAAACTGAGGGTTTATGGGGGTGGGAGGGAAGGGAGGATGGGTGATGGGTATTGGGGACCGCACCTTTTGGGATGAGCACTGGGTGTTGTATGGAAACAAATTTGACCATAAATTTTATATTTAAAAAATAAAAAAAGAAAAATACAAGGATAAAGAGAATTAGAAGCAACTAGGGACAAAAGGTCCTTAACCTGCAAGAGTATACACATAAGTTTACCAACAGGCCTGTCCATTGATACTTGGCAAGCTGGAAGGGAGTAGCAGGAACTATATAATGTGCTGAATTGGAAAAATATGAAGCCAAAATTCTTTATCCAGCAAGGCTATTATTCAGAACAGAAGGAGATATAAAGTGTTTCCCATATAAACAAAAAATTTTAGTTTTTGTTTTTGTTTTGGAGTTTGTGACCACTAAACAAGCAATGAAATAAATTCTAAGTGGGACTCTCTGAGTGGAGTGAAGAAGAAGAAGAAGAAGAAGGGGAGGAGGAGGAGGAGGAGGAGGAGGAGAGCAAAAAACTCTATACAGCATCAAAGAACATCACTGGAAACACCAGCTCTACAGGCAACACAATGGTACCAAATTTATACCTTTCAACAATCACTCTGGATGTAAATGGTTTAAATGATCCAATAAAAACATGTAGGGTATCAGAGTGGATAAAAAGCAAACAAACAAGATCCATCTATATAATGCCTCCAAGAAACTCATTTAGACCTAAGGACACCTGCAGATTGAAAGTGAGAGGATGGAGACCCATCCATCATTCTAATAAATGTTAAAATAAAGCCAGAGTAGCTATACTTATATCATACAAACTAGATTTTAAAACACAGATTGTAAATAGAGATGAAGAAGGGCATTATATTGTAAATAAGGGATCTATCCATCAAAAAGAGCTAACAATTTGTAAATGTTTTATATGCCCACATCTTGGAAACCCCCAAATGTAGAAATCAGTTAATCTCAACCATAAAGCAACTCATTAATATTAATACAAAAATACTAAGGGACCTTAATAGCCCACTGATAGAAATGGAGAGATAATCTAAGCAGAACATCAATAAGGAAACAATTCCTTTGATGAGACACTGGACCAGATGGACCTAACAGATATATCCAAAACATTTCATCCTAAAGCAGCAGAATACACATTCTTCTCAAGTGCACAGGGAACATTCTCCAGAATAGATCACATATTGTGTCAAAAATCAACCCTCAACAGGTACAAAAGATCTGGATTTTATCATGTATATTTTCAGATCACAATGCTCTGAAACAGGAAATAAAGCACAAGAAAATATTTGGAAAGCCCTCAACTACATGGAGAATGAAGAATATCCTACTAAATAATGAATGTGTCAGGCAGAAACTTGAAGATGGACATCTGGATAGCTCAACAGGTTAAGCATCAGACTCTTGTTTTCAGCTCAGGACATGATCTCAGTTTCTTGAGTTCACGTCCCGCATCAGGCTCTGTGCATTCACTGTGCAGAGCCTGCTTTGGATTTTATGCCTCCCTCTCTGTCTGCCCCTCTCTCCCACTCAGGCTCCCTCTGTCTCTCATATATATATATATATATATATATATATATATATATATATATGTAAAATTGTTATTAATAGTAATTAATATAATTTATATTAATAAATAATATAATATATATTTATAACTATATATATTAATAATTTTTTTAAAATATATGGAAGCAAATAAAAATGAAAACATGACAGCCCAAACCATTTGGAGTATTACAAAGGCAGTCCTAAGAGGAAAGCACATTGCAATTCAGGCCTATCTCAAGAAGCAAGAAAGGTTACAAAGACACAACATAACTTTATACCTAAAGGAGTTGGAAAAGGAGCAGCAAATAAAATCCAAAGCAAGCAGAAGAAAGGAAATTATAAAGATTAGAGCAGAAATAAATTATATAGAAACAAGCAAACAAAAACCACAGTAGAACCGATCAATGAAAGGCAGAGCTGGTTTTCTAAAAAAGTAAGCAAAATTGATAACCCCCTAGCCAGACATATTAAAAAGAAGAGAGAGAAAAAACAGACATATAAAGTCACTAATGGAGGAGGAGAGATCACAACCAACACCACAGAAATACAAACAATTAGATTATGAAAATCTATATCCCAATAAACTGAACAATCTGGAAGGAATGGAGAAGTTCCAAGACCCTCAAATGGTACCTAACCTCAAACAGTAAGAAACAGAAAATTTGAACAGGCCCATAATCAGCAAAGAAATTAAGTCAGTTATCAAAAATCTCCCAACAAAAGAGTCTTGGGTCAGACGACTTCTCAGGACAATTCTAGCAGACATTTAAAGAAGAGTTAATGCCAATTCTTCTCAAACTATTCCAAATAACAGAAGTGGAAATAAAGCTTCCAAAATCATTGTATGAATCCAGCATTACTTTGATTCCAAAACCACAGAAAACTCGACTAAAATAGAGAATTACAGTCCAATATGCCTGATGAACCTGATGCAAAAATTCTCAATACTTACTCCCAAATTGAATTCAACAATACAATAAAAAATTACTCACCATGATCAAATGGGATTTATTCCTGGGCTGAGGACTAGATCAATATTTGCAAAACAATCAATTTGATACATCACATTAATGAGGAAAGGATAAGAACCATATGACACTTTCAATAGATGTAGAAAAGCATGTGACAAATAGAGCATTCATTCTTGAGAAATAGCCTCAAGAAAGTAGGGACAGAAGGAACAGACCTCAACACTCATAAAAGCTAGTATCATCTTCAAAGGGGAAAAAGCGACAGCTTTCCCCCTAAGATCAGGAACACGATAGGAATTTCCATTCTCACCACTGTTGTTCAACATAGTACTGGAAATCCTAGCCTTAGCAATCAGACAAGAAGAAGAAAAAAAAAAGCACCCAAATTGCAATGGAAGAAGTAAAGCATTCACTCTATGCAGAAGACATGACACTCTACATGGAAAACACGAAAGAGTGCAACAAGTAACTTCTAGGACTAATACATGTATTCAGCAAAGTCACAGCATACAAGATCAATGTACAGAAGTTGGCTACATTTATATGCAAAAATAATGAATCAGCAAAAATAAAAACCAAGGAATCGATCCAATTTACAATTTTACCAAAATCCATAAGATACCTAAATATAAACCTAACCAAAGACATAAAAGATCTATATGGTGACAACTATAGAAAACTTATGAACAAAATTGAAGAAGACACAAAGAAATGGAAACACATTCCTTGTTCAAAGACTGGAAGAACAAATATTGTTAAAATATCAACACTACACAAAGCAATCTTTATATTCAATGCAATCTCTATCGAAATAACACCAGCATTCTTCACAGAGCTAAAGCAAATGATCCTAAAATTTGTATGGAACCATAAAAAATACTCCAAAGAGCCAAAGTAATGTTGAAAAAGAAAAGCAAAGCTGAAGGCATCACAATCCTAGAATTTAAATTGAATTGCAATGCTCTAATCATCAAGACAGTATGGTACTGACACAAAAACAGACACATAGATCAGTGGAACAGAATAGGTAACCCAGAAATGAACCACAAATGTATAGCCAACTAATAAAGCAGGAAAGAGTATCTAATGGAAAATAGACAGTCTCCGCAAGAAATGGTGCTGGGAAAACTGGAGAGCAACATGCAGAAGAATAAACCTGGACCACGTTTTTACACCATACCCAAAAATAAATACAAAATGGACAAAAGACCTAAATGTGGGACAGGAAACCATCAAAATTCTACAGGAGAAAACAGGCAACAACCTCCTTAACCTCTTCCACAGCAACTTCATACTAGACATGTCTCAGTAGGCAAGAAAACAAAAGCAAAAATAAACTATTGGGACCTCATCATATAAAAAAGCTTCTGCATGGTAAAGGAAACAATAAAACTAAAAGGCAACTTATGGAATGAGAGAAGATATTTGCAAATGTCATATCTGTAAAGGGTTAGTATCCAAAATCTATTAAAAAAACTTACCAAACTCAACACCCCCCAAAAAATTAGGAACCAGTGAAGAAATGGAAAGAAGACATGAATACGCACTTTTTCAAAGTCATCCAGAAGGTTAACAGACACATGAAAATATGCTGAACATCACTCATCGGGGAAATACAAATTAAAACCACAAGGAGATGTCACCTCACACCTGTTAGAATGGATAAAATTAACAACTCAGGAAACAACAGATTTTGTCCAGGATATGGAGAAATGGGAATCATTTTGTACTGTGGGTGGGAATGCAATCTGGTGCAGCCACTCTGAAAAACAGCATGGAGGTTCTTCAAAAAATTTTTAAGAATAAGGACTGGGTTTTTCACTTTGGATACTATTTCCTACTTTAAGCTGCACTACAAAGCTATAATCATCAAGACAGTATGGTATTGGCCCCAAAACAGATACATAGATCAATGAAATAGAATAGAGAATCCAGCAATGAACCCAAAAATGTATGTCCAACTAAACTTTGATAAAGTAGGAAGCTGATTTCATACTGTCTTGATGATTATGGCTTTGTAGTACAGCTTGAAGTCTGGACTTGTGATGCCTCCAGCTTTTTTTTTTTTTTTCAACATTACTTTGGCTATTATGGGTCTTCTCTGTTTCCATATAAATTTTGGGATTGTTTGTTGAAGCTTTGTGAGGAATGCTGGTGTTAGTTTGATAGAGATTGCATTTAATATATAGATTGCTTTGGGTAGTGTCAACATTTTAACAATATTTGTTCTTCCAATTCTTGAACAGGGGATGTTTTTCCATTTCTTTGTGTCTTCTTCGATTTCTTTCATAAGCTTTCTATACTATTCAGCATACAGATATTTTGCCTTCTTGGTTAGGTTTATTTCTAGGTATCTTATGGATGTTGGTGCAGTTGTAAATGGGTTAGATTCCTTGATATCTATGTTGCTTCATTATTGTTGTATGGAAATGCAACCAATTGCTCTACATTGATTTTATATCCTGTGTCTTTGCTGAATTCATGTATCTGCTCTAGCAGTGTTTTGGTGGAGTCTTTTGTGTTTTCCTTTTAGAGTATCATGTCGAGTGAAAGTTTGACTTCTTCATTGCTGATTTGAATGCTTTTATTTCTTTTTGTTGTCTGATTGCTGAGGCTAGGACTTCCAGTACTATGTTGAACAACAGTGGTAAGAATGGACAACACTGTTGTGTTCCTGATCTTAAGGGAAAACTCTCAGGTTTCCCCCATTGAGGGTGATATTAGCTATGGGCCATTCATATATGTCTTTTATGATGTTGAGAGATGTTCCCTCTATCTGTACATTCTTTGAGGGTTTTTATCAAAGAAAGATGCTGTATTTAGTCAAATGCTTTTTCTTTTTTTCTTTTTTCTTTTTTTTTAAAGTTTACTTATTTTTGAGAGAGACAGAGAGAGACAGAATCCAAGTAGGTTCCAGGCTCCAACTGTCAGCATAGAGCCCAAGACAGGGCTTGAACTCACAAACTGTGAGATCATGACCTGAGCTGAAGTCGGATGCTTAACTGATTGAGCCACCCAGGTCCCTCAAATGCTTTTACTGCATCTATTGAAAAGATCATATGGTTCTTACCTTTTCTTTTACTGGTGTGGTATATATCACATTAATTGATTTGTGAATATTGAACCATCCCTGCATTACAAGAATGAATCCCACTTGATCAGGCTGAATAATTCTTTTAATGTACTGTTGAATTTGATTTGCTAGTATCTTGCTGAGAATTTTTACATCCAGTTTCATCAGGAATATTGAGCTGTAATTCTCCTTTTTGGTTGAGTCTTTGGATATAGATGATATAGATATAGATATAGATATAGATATAGATATAGATATAGATACACACATACAATGTAATACTACTCAGTAATCAAAAAGAATTAAATATTGCCATTTGCAACAACATGGAAGGAACTAGAGTGTATTACGGTAAGGGAAATAAGTCAGGCAGAGAAAGACAAATATCATATGATTTCAATCATATGTAGAATTTAAGAACCACAACAGATGAACATAGAGGAAAGGAAAGAAAAATAAGATGAAAACAGTGAGGAAGGCAAACCCTAAGGTCTCAAATACAAAGAACAAACAGATGGTTGCTATAGAGGAAGTGGGTGGGGGGAATGGCTGAATGGTGATAGCCATTAAAGAGGGCACTTGTTGGGATGAGCACTGAGTGTTATATGTAAGTGATGAATCAGTGGGTTCTGCTCCTTTTACCAATACTACACTGGTATTATTTCAATTATTTTATATTTAGAGTGCTATTTTGGGACCCTGTATGTGATCTATCTTGGAGAATGTTCCATGTGCACTTGAGAAGAAAGTATATTCTGCTGCTTTGGGATGAAAAGTTCTAAATATATCTGTCAAGTTCATCTGGTCCAGTGTATCATTCAGGGCCATTGTTTATTTACTGATTTTTTATGTAGATAATCTGTCCATTGTTATAAGTGGAGTATTAAAGCCCCCTGCAATTACCACACTTCTTACCAGTAAGAATGCTTATGTTTTCAATTAATTGTTTTACATATTTGGGTGCTCCTGAATTGGTGCATAGATATTTATAATTGTTAGCTCTTCCCAATGGACAGACTCTGTAATTACTATATAATTCCCTTGTTCATCTCTTGTTACAGCCTTTAATTTAAAGTCTAGTTTGTTGGATATAAGTATAGCTACTCCAGCTTTATTTTGATTTCCACTAGCATGATAGATAGTTCTCCATCCCCTCACGTTGTTTAAATTTTTTTAACACTTATTCATTTTTCAGAGATGGAGAAAGCATGAGTGGGGGAGGGGCAGAGAGAGAGGGAGACACAGAATCCGAAACAGGCTCCAGGCTCTGAGCTGTCAGCACAGGCCAGATGTGAGGCTCAAACTCACGGACTGTGAAATCATGACCTGAGCCCAAGTCAGATGCTTAACCAACTGAGCTACCCAGGTGCCACATCCATCCCCTCACGTTCAATCTGAAGGTGCCCTCAGGTCTAAAATGGGTCTCTTGTACACAGCAAATAGCAGGGTCTTGTTTGTTTGTTTGTTTGTTTGTTTGTTTTAATCCATTCTGATACCCTATGTCTTTTGGTTGGAGCATTTAGTTCAGCATTATTACTGAAGGATATGGGTTTAGAGTCATTGTGTTATCTGTAGGTTTCATCCTTGTAGTGATGCCTCTTGTCGTTTGTGGTCCTTGCAACATTTCACTCAGATTCCCCCTTAGGATCTCTTGTAGGGCTGGTTTAGTGGTGATGAAACCCTTCAGTTTTTGTTTGTTTGGGAAAACCTTTATCTCTCCTTCTATCCGGAATGACAGGCTTTCTGGATAAAGGATTCTTGGCTGCATATTTTTCCTGTTCATCACATTCCTGCCATTTCTTTCTGGACTGCCACATTTCAGTAGATAGGTCCGATACTACCCTTATGCTTCCACCTTTGTATGTTAAGGCCCATTTATCCCTAGCAGCTTTAAGAATTCTCTTTATCCTTGTATTTTGCCAGTTTCACTATGATATTTCATGCAGAAGATTGATTCACGTTATGTCTGAAGGGAGTTCTCTGTGCCTCTTGGATTTCAATGTCTGTTTCCTTCCCCAGATTGGGGAAGTTGTCAGCTATGATTTGTTGAAGTACAACTTCCACCCCTTTCTCTTTCTCTTCTTCTTCTAGAATTCCTATGATATGGATATTGTTCTGTTTGTATCACTTAGGTCTCTAATTCTCCACTTTTGATCCTGGATTGTTTTTCTTCTTTTTCTCAGCTTCCTCTTTTTCCATAATTTTATCTTCTAATTCACCTATTCTCCCCTCTGCCTCTTCAATCCACACTGTGACCATCTCCATTTTATTTTGCACCTCATTTATAGTATTTTTTAAATTCATCACGATTATCTTTTTAGTTCCTTGATCTCTGCAGCAATAGATTCTCTGTTGTCTTCCATGTCTTTGTTCAAGCCCAGCGATTAATCTTATGACAATTATTCTAAATTCTTGTTCAGCTATATTGCTTATATTTGTTTTGATCAATTCTTTATCTTTCACTTCTTCCTGGAAGTCACTTTTTTTTGAGAATTATTGTGTTTCATCATTTTGGTTAATTTTCTGTCCCTTTTGAGTTTTAAAAGTTTGTTATGTGCTCTGCACCTGCAAGCATTGCTATATTAAAGGGGATTCTTATATTGTACAGGGCCTGGCCCTTCATGAGGTGTTTCTTGGAGAGTGTTATTTGCTCTCTGTTGTGTGACTCTGGTTATTTTTTTTCCCTACTTATAGTGGTGTTTTAGGCCCTCCACCAGGTGTGCTTTGATTTATTTGTTGAAGTAGCCCTAGAAAGGAAAACAAACAAATGAACAAACAAAAGAAACCAACAGAAAACAAAAACACACAAACACATACACACACACACACACACACACACCAAACAACAACAAAAAAAACCAGAAACACCAGCTACATCTAAACAACAGGGTGGAGGCGGTGCTGATGGAAGAAGCCTTATCCCATATGTTTTCACTCTTATGTGGATCCTGAGAACCTTAACAGAAGTCCATGGGGGAGGGGAAGAAAAAAAAGAGGTTAGAGAGGGAGAGAGCCAAAGCATAAGAGACTCTTAAAAACTGAGAACAAACTGAGGTTTGATGAGGGGTGGGAGGGAGGGGAGGGTGGGTAATGGGTATTGAGGAGGGCACCTTTTGGGATGAGCACTGGGTGTTGTATGGAAACCAATTTGACAGTAAATTTCATATTAAAAAAAAAACAGAAAAATGAAAGGGGAAGGGAGAAAGAAAGAATAAAAATTGACCAGAGAAACTATAAGACTTAATCTAGAGATAGAGAAAGGAAAATAAATAAAGAGGTGGGGGAAAAGAAAAATAAAATAAAGTAATCCAGCCATAAAAACTATAAAGCTTAATCCAGAGAGAGAGAATGGAAAATGAAGAAGAAGGTGTGGAACATTTATCAAGAGAATGGATTAAATATCTCTGATTAAACAAACCAACAACCAGAGTAACCAGACTAGAGGAGGGAAGAGATAAGAAGGAGAAAAGGAAGGAAGAATATATCTATATAATAAGAACTGTCTGAAATTAAACCAGGCAATGTAATAGTCCTGGTCTGGGGGAGGGGCCATCTGGTTCATCAGTGTCAATCCCTCTCCACTAGATATGCAGTTACCAGGGGTGGAGGGGCGTGGTTTGGAGTAGGTGTGTCCTGCCTCCACTATGGGCCCTGATGTCTGATCCCTGAGGCCCCACCTTCATGATGGTGGAGAGAACAATGGCGACCCTCCAGTCTCTTCTCCACAGACCCAGTGTCCCAAACCACTCTGTTCCAGCCGTCCTCACTGTGCCACGGGCACAAACAAGGACATTTATCTCACTCTGCCACCTCCTGTGCCTAGAGCTTGGCTAGGATTCAAACTCTTGCTCTGCACCCCCTCCTACTGGGGAAGCACTGCTCAGCACTGTCTGGTATGTGGCCCCTGGCTAGCGCGTGCAGGCACACTTTGTCCTGTCCCACAGCACTCCAGGGAGGGGATCGCTTTCTCCTACTGTTAACTGTGCCCCTGACCTAGCCACTGAACCCAGAGCTGGCTTCCTTCCTCCCCAGGTATGTGATCTGGGCCGTTGGCCCCAGTTCAGAGAATGCACCACAGTAGGTTCATTTTCCGTCCCAGTTGGAGGTTTTTCTCATCCAAATACTGTACTATGCTTCCCCAACCTCTCTTTCTCTTCCCTTCATCTCTCTGCAGAAGGGGATCCATCCCCTCCATTCATTTTCTCTCTTCCAATTCACAATTATGCACCTATGGCCCGTCAGGTTGTCCAGTGGGTTCCTGGAAGCGTGACTGTCTCTTTTCTTCCCAAGAAAAGAGGGGTTTAAAGTCCTTTGACTTCAACACTTCATTGTTTGAGAGACAAGGGAAGTTCGGATCCCCCTACTTCTCCGCCATGTTGGCTCCCTCTCCAGTTATAGCATTTTTTAAGTCATCCTGACTAGTTCTTAGTTATTTGATCTCTGCAGCAAAGGTTTTTCTTGTGTCCTCTATGCTTTTTTACAAGCCCAGCTACTAGTCTTATAACTTATTTTAAATTCTTATTCAGATATATTGATTATATCTGTTTTGATCCATTCCCTACTTGTGATTTCTTCTTGACCTTTTTTTGGGGAGAATTCCTCCATCTTCTCATTTTGGCTAAGTTTCTGTCTTTTGTGTGTTTTAAATCCTTGCTATGTTTCCTGCACCTGAGAGTACTGCTATGTTAAAAAAGGGGTCATACACTGTCCAGGACCTGGCACCTCAGAAGTGTTTCTGGTGTATTCTGTGTCATGCCATTTACTTTAGAAATCATAGCAACTCTAGCAATCACACATATACTCAATTTACTGCAATGATGATATATTGCTTTTTTCCCCAATTATTAATAGATTTTAATTCATAAGTTATTTTGTCATCTATTGGATAAAATGAATTTTCCCATAATGTCTCATTGATAGAATTTCATCTTTTTAGGCCAGCCCACAAAACGGCATAAGACAACTAAATGTAGCACTAATAATCCTGATCAGTAATTGTTCCAAAGTCCTCCAGTGGTAACTGGATGGCTGTCGATTTAGGTGTTTGTCAGGGGCATGGTAGAGTTAGGATCAGGAAGAAATTTTCCAGAAGAAATACTGTGGATTTTAGGATCCTGATTAGTATAAATCACACTGGTTTTATAAAAAAAAAAAAGTCCTATTAGTGGGGACATTTGAGGTCAGATGAAACACCTCCAGACAGGAAAGGCAGGCAATAAGTCCAACATGCACTGGGGGTTGGGACAGAATCTTCTAGGAGTAGTTCAGCTTCTTCAACAACTCTAGAGCCTCTCCTCTTAAAAACTCCAGACTTCAATGAAACTTTTCCTCATCTGATCTACCCAATTGTTTCCCTCTGATTTATAAAATTTTCTGAGTATTAAGAAATCTCAGGGGAAAAAAAAGGTAATTTTATACTTAAGTTCATGGTGTTCTGTAAAAATGCAACTTCATCCTAAAGAAAGTTCTCAATAACATGTTAAACACTTTCAATGTCACTACAGAATCATTTGTACAAACTAAAAGAAATACATGAGCATTTGGGAAATCATTCCCATTTGCAGCATGAGGGGAGTCTCAGGAAAGAATTCTGAATACAGTGTCACTGGTATTCTCTAATTTTGAGACACAGTTTTCAGGGTGTGGGCAGTTCAAAGAAGATGCGGAATAATTCAAAATTTGTCCTCCCCACTAAAGACAAATGTTTTGTCAAGGCCTTTACTTGAATGGCACCAAAATATTAACCACTTCCCCTTTGGCAAGTTAAGAGACAATTTTTTAGGGATTGAATGTCTCTACCCACAATGTCAGCAGAAAATGAAATAGTTGGGAGACTATGAAAAATTCTTAAGTCATAAACTATAAATATCACAAAACGTTTGGCCATTCCACCCCAATAGTAGATAAATAAGTCAGAGTCCCAAAGGGACTTTCTACAGACCAGGGCACACTTTTAATTTTGTAAAGCTAGCTAGCCCTTGGTGCTGGGGATTCAGAGTAATTAATGTAGGAGAGAGAAAACAGAATCACCTGACTATAACTACTCAGGGCCCTTTTCCCTTCTCTTACAAACTCCTTCTTGAAAGACTTTTTAAAAAGAGTAGATAAATTTGGGGCACCTGAGTGGCTCAGTCGGTTAAGTGTCCAACTTTAGCTCAGGTCATGATCTCACGGTTCATGAGTTCAAGCCCCATGTGGGGCTCTGTGCTGACGGCTCAGGTCCTGGAACCTGCTTCAAATTCTGTGACTTCTTATCTCTCTGCCCCTCCCTGACTCATGCTCTGTCTCTCTCACTCTCAAAAATAAACATTAAAAAAATAATTAAAAAGAGTAGAGAAGTTCCAGCCCTCCTGCTCATGTTCTAAAGAGATTTTTCCAAACAATATTCAAATAAACAATGATAAGTTTCAAGGAGAAACTACCCATTCTAGTTTGGGACAAAAGACAGGCTTCCATGGAATAGTTCTCATTATTCAAATATACCTAGACATAACATAACTTGCCTATGTAAAGTATGCAAAATGTAGCCCAAAAGTAAAAGAACATGAAAAATATTAAGAACACATTTCAGGAAGGCACACACAAGGAGTTAGAAGAAATTTTTAGAAAAATGTTTTACAACATAAAGGAATTTAATAAAATTTATTTTTTGTCCTTGCAAGAAATTTTTTTCAACATATGAAAATTATTGTCAAATTGATTTCCATACAACACCCAGTGTTCATCCCAAAAGGTGCCCTCCTCAATACCCATCACCCACCTTCCCTCCTCCCACGCCCCATCAACCCTCAGTTTGTTCTCAGTTTTTAAGAGTCTCTTATGCTTTGGCTCTCTCCCACTCTAACCTCTTTTTTTTTTCTTCCCCTCCCCCATGGGTTTCTGTTAAGTTTCTCAGGATCCACATAAGAGTGAAACCATATGGTATCTGTCTTTCTCTGTATGGCTTATTTCACTTAGCATCACACTCTCCAGTTTAATCCACGTTGCTA
Source organism: Neofelis nebulosa (assembly GCF_028018385.1). NCBI lineage: Eukaryota > Metazoa > Chordata > Mammalia > Carnivora > Felidae > Neofelis > Neofelis nebulosa. The sequence goes on from NC_080800.1 coordinate 52,343,252, forward strand.
CAAAAGGACATGTTTCGTTCTTTCTCATTGTCATGTAGTACTCCATTGGGTATATAAACCACAATTTCTTTATCCATTCATCAGTTGATGGACAATTAGGCTCTTTCCATAATTTGGCTATTGTTGAAAGTGCTGCTATAAACATAGGGGTACAAGTGCCCCTATGCATCAGCACTCCTGTATCCCTTGGGTAAATTCCTAGCAGTGCTATTGCTGGGTCATAGGGTAGGTCTATTTTTAATTTTCTGAGGAACCTCCACACTGCTTTCCAGAGCGGCTGCACCAATTTGCATTCCCACCAACAGTGCAAGAGGGTTCTCATTTCTCCACATCCTCTCCAGCATCTATAGTCTCCTGATTTGTTCATTTGGCTACTCTGACCGGCATGAGGTGATATCTGAGTGTGGTTTTGATTTGTATTTCCTTGATGAGGAGCGACGTTGAGCATCTTTTCATGTGCCTGTTGGCCATCCGGATGTCTTCTTTAGAGAAGTGTCTATTCATGTTTTCTGCCCATTTCTTCACTGGGTTATTTGTTTTTCGGGTGTGGAGTTTGGTGAGCTCTTTATAGATTTTGGATACTAGCCCTTTGTCCAATATGTCATTTGCAAATATCTTTTCCCATTCCGTTGGTTGCCTTTTAGTTTTGTTGATTGTTGCCTTTGCTGTGCAGAAGCTTTTCATCTTCATAAGGTCCTAGTAATTCATTTTTGCTTTTAATTCCCTTGCCTTTGGGGATGTGCCGAGTAAGAGATTGCTACGGCTGAGGTCAGGGAGGTCTTTTCCTCCTTTCTTCTCCTCTAAGGTTTTGATGGTTTCCTGTCTCACATTCAGGTCCTTTATCCATTTTGAGTTTATTTTTGTGAATGGTGTGAGAAAGTGGTCTAGTTTCAACCTTCTGCATGTTGCTGTCCAGTTCTCCCAGCACCATTTGTTAAAGAGACTGTCTTTTTTCCATTGGATGTTCTTTCCTGCTTTGTCAAAGATGAGTTGGCCATATGTTTGTGGGTCTAGTTCTGGGGTTTCTATTCTATTCCATTGGTCTATGTGTCTGTTTTTATGCCAATACCATGCTGTCTTGATGATGACAGCTTTGTAGTAGAGGCTGAAGTCTGGGATTGTGATGCCTCCTGCTTTGGTCTTCTTCTTCAAAATTACTTTGGCTATTAGGGGCCTTTTGTGGTTCCATATGAACCACAGGGGAAGGGAGGCGAGAGAAAGAGGAGACACAGAAACTGAAGCAAGCTCTAGGCTCTGGGCTGTCAGCGGAACCCAACGTGGGGCTCAAACTCACAAACCAGCGAGATTATGACCTGAGCCGAAGTTGGACACTTAACTGACTGAGCCACCCAGGCACCCTGTATTGCAATTTTAATGTGAGGAACCCTAAAGGTAATGTTTATGATATCTCTTATCAAATATTGTTTGGGGACAAATGTAATTAATAGTATTAGGTTATGGTAATAATAATAGTATGTTGCTATATTTGTATTATACTTGGCCCATCATAAATAGGTTTAACACCTGTGAGGACTGGCAACAATGTGCTGGTTGTGAGAAGTTCACAATTTGTAAAGGGTGGTTTTGGCAACAATATAGAATGTTTTAAACTTTGCTCATTTTATTCTTAAAAGTTACATGGTACAAGCCTATTACAAGATGGTAAAGGGACAAATCTTAGAAGAAAAAGTGAATAGATTTGCATACTCTCAAAAAAATTTCATGTTTGACTTTTTCAAAATTATATATATGTATATGTATATACACACATATAGTGTTCACTACAATGTTTCTTTAAATTTCATTTTATTTTTTAATTTACATCCAAGTTAGTTAGCATATAGTGCAACAATGATTTCAGGAGTATATTCCTTAATGCACCCATTTAGCCCATCCCCCCTTTTTGATTACAAAAGTAGTACACAGTATAAAAATCAAACAATATCAAATATATAGGGGGAAAAGTAAAAGTCTCATTTCACCTCTCTCCGATCCAAATCCCACCCCTCAGAGGCAACCATTTTAACAATTTGGAGCCTATCTATATGCGCGCGCACACACACACACACACACACACACACACACATAGACATGTATAAAGAAAAACTTTTTCCTACTTGAACTATATATTTTATTCAGTAATTTGATTTCTTTACTAATCATTGTAACAGAGGAATCTTTCCATATCAGTACATCTAGCTATCCCTCATTCTTTCCCAAAATTTCATAGTGTGAATATCTTAGAGAGTAATCTCCATAATGTATTAGACCATTTCCTGTTGGTGGGCACTTAGACTATTACCATTTTTTTCCCCATTATCAACCATGCTGCAATGACATATTCATACATTATCAATTTAGAATATTGCAAAACAAATCCACTGCCAAAAACTAATGGCTATTAAACCCCAAACAAGATCCAGATAATTTGCCCTTCTTGCTTAAATGGGAGAAAAATTCATGAAGATGACTACATAAACACTCTTAGGTAGCACTCTTATGATGAAGATGGAATGAAGATAATAGTGATAACTCATATTCAGTGAATACCTTTATGCCATGCATTTGACAGTTATTAATCTTTTTTACTTGTCAAAAAACCCTATATATTAGTTACTACTATATTTTGTTAATTCTAAGATTCATATATTTTCATATTTTATCGGCTCTGAATTCAAGATGTGCATGAGTATATTTGGAAGTGGTTTTTCTTCCATGGTGGAACAAAAATAATACTGTGTCTTACTATTGACTGGATTTGATAATACACAGTATTATTCTCATTTCATAAAAGGGGACACTGAGACTCAGAGAATTTAAAAATCCTGCCCAACATTTGACAGCTAGTACATGGCAGAGATGGGATAATTACCCAGGAAGTCTGACAGGGAATTTCAAAATTATTTTTATTTACTTACATTCTTCCATAATTGTCCAGTTTTTTATTTTTATTTAAAAATTTTTTTTCAACGTTTTTTATTTATTTTTGGGACAGAGAGAGACAGAGCATGAACGGGGGAGGGGCAGAGAGAGAGGGAGACACAGAATCGGAAACAGGCTCCAGGCTCCGAGCCATCAGCCCAGAGCCTGATGCGGGGCTCAAACTCACGGACCGCGAGATCGTGACCTGGCTGAAGTCAGACGCTTAACCGACTGCGCCACCCAGGCGCCCCTATAATTGTCCAGTTTTTTAACTTGAATTATTTTTTCCTAACTTATGACAAATTCTGAACTCATACAAAAGTAGACAGAGTGCTAACAATGAACCTTCCATGTTCCAATCACCCAGCTTCAACAATTATCAATTTATTTTTTTCTTAACCCATTAGCCAACATTAATTATTTTCAGGCAAATCGCAGATACCAAATTATTCTCCATGTCATTATTCTGAATGAATCCCTAAGACAAAGATTCTTTTAAAACATAACCATGTACTATTATCACATACAAAAATAAAAATAGTCTTAATATCATCAAATATTTAGTGTTCAGATATACCCCATTGTCATTATAAATAATGCTATAATAAATGCATTATATGTGCATGTATGAGTATGTCTTTTTATTTTTATTAGTAATGGTGTTGGATGAATTCCTATAAGAATTTCAAGGTCAAGAGTAACAGGTTTCCAAGTTGTTACATAAGCCAAATTGCCTAACAATAAATTGTTTTGCTAATTTACACTCTTACCAACGCTGTAATTGAGTGCTAGTTTTCCCAAACCCTGCACAGCATTAGACAGAAACAATCTTTTTCTGCCCTTGTCATTCTTAATATGCCATCTTGTTTTTTATTCCATATGTGTTTATTGGTTAAGTGACTTTTCAAATGGCCATGTATGAAAAGGTTCTTCTGATTCCTTGTCCATTTTCCCATATTTTAACACGTTCTTTGTACCTGACAAGAAGGTTAACAGAGAACTGGCTCAGGAGCCAAATTGCTTACATTAGAATTTGGGTTCTGTAGCAACAATAAAGGGAGTGAGAGAGGAACAACAAAATAGGACTAGATTATTGTCTCTGGATCCCCTCACCTGCTAGTCTTGTTCCTTTTACCAATCTTCATTCTCCCACCTCCACTCCCACCCATAGTAACTCCCTGGTCAGGTCAATGTCACTCCGGAAAAAAGTAAACCATAAAGATCTGAGTCTGAGCTTATCTTTCCTTCCTGACTCCCACCAGCTGTTCAAATCCAACTTACCCCGCAGTCGCCTTCATTCCATTGCCTGCCACTCGCCACTTCACCAAGGTCTGCGCCCTCCGCCCCAGGATCCAAACCTTCCAGCCCATACAGGCAGCCTGTCCAGAGCCTTCACCAGGGCTGTCCACTTCCTGCCATCAGCACTCTGGCTCCCACAGCACCCACCAGTAGCGCAGACCCCAGCTCAAGTCAGGTTACCTGCACCTAGTTTGGGTTCAGAGGTTCCCACGTGACCTCGTTTCCCTGGCAACGGTTCCTTCCTCCTGAAGGTAACCACCTCAAGAAACCAGGGGAGGGCTTCTCTGAAGGAAAGCTTAGCCATGACGAGTGAAATGTAGACTGGCCTGCTGAAAGTTGTGTCTATTGCTATGGCAGTAAGTTGGGAAATATAAAGAATGGAAGGAATTGGAGACTTTACCAATGCACAGCTCTGCATTGTTAGGATTCTTAGAATGAGTATGTGTTATTTTTGTAATTAAATCAACAAAGCAAAAATAAATAATTATGAAATAAATACAAATGGATTATGTATACAGAGAAACCTTATGCTTACAGCAACTTCTGTAGCTTTAGAAATATGTAATGTTTTGGGGCGCCTGGGTGGCTCAGTTGGTTAACCTTCTGACCTCAGCTCAGGTCATGATCTCACGGTCTGTGGGTTCGAGCTCCACATCAGGCTCTGTGCTGACAGTTCAGAGCCTGGAGCCTGCTTCCCTTTCTGTGTCTCCCTCTCTCTCTCTGCCCCTCCCCTGCTCGTACTCTCTTTCCATGTCTGATAAATGAATAAACATTAAAAAAATTTTTTTAAAGAAATATGTAATGTTTTATAAAAAGGGTCATGACAATGAGCAAATGTTAGTTCAGACTTCAAGCAGAAATAATCTTCACATGAGGGATTTTCAAAAGCCCTCTGTTATTATCAGGGGGCCTAGGAGGACCTGATAGTCTGAGCACTTCTGTCAGAAAGAGCTAGTGTATGTTGCACATGTGTCAGAGTTAACAGAGAACCTTTGTGACTGGTCATAAAATAAAATCCCTGAGGGATGAAATACAGAAGAAAAACATGCATATTAGAAATTAGGAGACTTAGACTTTGCAAAAATAGTAAGCTCAGAGACTCTGAAGCCAAGCTACCTTGGTTAGAATCCAGTTCTGCTCTTCACTAGGCTATGAGATCTTCAGCAAGTTAGTTAAACTCTCTGTGTCTCAGTTTCTTTGTTGTAAGGATTAAATAAAAAATGAATATCTATAAGGCATTTAAAATAATGTCTGGCAAGTGGGAAGTCCTATAGTTGTTAAATAGGTAAAATTTGGGACACAAAGAGTCAAAATGTATTGGAACAGAACTGTTAGCCACCCTTAGTAATAGGAACCACATGACGAAGCCTTTTATTGAGTTCATTGCTGTGGCTTCAACAAAGCCTTTTGTCATTCACAGGACTTTATCACTTTTTGTCATAAAGTCCAGATTGACCAATTCCACCAGCACCAGATGGGCTGGGTATTAAAATCAATATTTGGTACTGAAAGTGGGTAAAATCAGGTAAGCATCTTCACTTACACAAATATGTTTTTATGAGTTCCATTTCTGGTTTTCTCTGTTAAAACCTTAATCAAACACAAAATGTCCAGCCATCTTCATTCCTAAGTTGGGAGGAGTACAAGAAGGCCCTTACATGTGATGCAAATATATCATGTCTGGCACATAGTAAGATCACAAATATTTTTAAAAATCAGATCTTTAGAACAGTTTTAGGGATGTTGGTACAGCCCATATTTCCCTTCTCAAAAGCTTATGGTGCTCTATAAACACGTATCAGATGTGCCCTGAACATTCTAATATAGGGATATTCCTATATGAAGCAACCCTGACCATTCCTTCATAACGATCTTAAATTTTTCAAACATGGCACCTCTGTCTCCAACTTTCTATTCCCCTCTCTTTGGAGCATAGTGACAATCATTTTATAAGGAAAATCAGGGCAGATAAAGACAAAATGCTCTCCTGAGATAAGAAAGCTTCTGTCATAGGCTCAAAAGAAGTAGGGTCTAAGTTAGTTAATGTGATGATTAGAAAGAGGGATAGGAATTTCTCAGGGACTTTCATAAGAAAATTAGCCCTTGAGGTGGGCAATGTACAGAGGTGATGATTGAGCACTTCAAATGTGACTAGCCCAAATTGGGATGGGCTGTAAATAAAAAATATATACCAGATTTCTTAGGCTAAGTACAAAAAGAGACATAAAACATTTCATTTATGAATTCCTTTTATAACAGTGGTTACAGGTTGGAATAATACATTACATATAGTAGATTAAATAAAATATGTTATTAAAATTAATTTTATTTATTTACTTATTCACTTTTTTCATATGACTCCTAGAAACTCTAAAATTTCAAGTGTGGCTCACATGTTTTTATTGGACAGCATGATTCTAGGACTTATGGTGTATTTAATTATTAATACTATAAATCAAATTTATAATTACAAAAGCAGGTAGTACACATATGCTACAAGATATACATCCACATGCACTTTTTATTTCATTATTTCTTAATGTTTAATTTATTATTTTTGAGAGAGAAAGCATGAGCAGGGGAGGGGTAGAGAGCAAAAGGGAGACACAGGATCTGAAACAGGCTCCAGGCTCTGAGCTGTTAGCACAGAGCCCAACGTGGGGCTTGAACTCGGGAATGGCAAGATCATGACCTGAGCCAAAGTCGGACACTTAACCGAACTGAGCCACCCAGGTGCCCCATCATATGCACTTTAAAATATATTTTTATTTAATTTTCATTTCATCACTTTTAGTGTCTGTGCATGTTTTAAAATGTAATAATATAAAAGTACAGGAATGCACGTTACATATTATATATACATATATATGTATATATAACATTTTATATGTTTATAAACATATATGTATATGTATATGTTTATAAACATATATATGTTTATATTTTATATGTTATATATTATATTATATTATATATTATATATATTTTGTAAAAAACACTTTATATATTTACACTTTTTTATTGACAAAGGTGAAACAACCTTTTTCAACCACACAAACTAATTCTTGCTTTAGGACTTTTTCACTTATTCCCTCTGCCTGAAACATCTGTCTCTAGGGGTGCCTGGGTGTCTCAGTCGGTTAAGCCTCTGACTCTTGATTTTGGCTCAGGTCATGTCTCACAGTTTGTGGTATCAAGCCCCACATCAGGCTCCATGTTGACAGTACAGAGCCTGCTTGGGATCCTCTCTCTCCTTCTCTTTCTGCCTCTTTCCCTTTCCCTTTATCTCAAAATAAATAAACTTAAAAAAAGAAACATCTGTCTCTAGACCTTTGAAAAGTTAACTCCGTTTTGACATTTGTGTCTTGATTGAAATGTCATCTAGTCAGGGCTTCTCCCTAATCTTCTAACCCTATACAATCACTGTAGTCACTCTCAGTCATATTCTCTTAACACCCTATTCTATTTTCTCTTTAACAAAGCTTCTTTCTGAAAGGTTTTTGCTCATTCATTTATTTAAATAAAATCTGGAAATCAAAACCCTTCTTTTTTGTTCAACCAAACACCATTTTAGAAGAAAAAGCATAGCATGTGGAGCCAAACAGATTTGGAGCACATAGTTCAGATTAAGAAAATTTAGAACCATGGGGTGCCTGGGTGGCTCAGTCGGTTGAGTGTCTGACTTCAGCCCAGGTCATGGTCTCATGGTTCGTGAGTTCGAGCCCCGCATTGGGCTCTGTGCTGACACCTCAGAGCCTGGAGCCTGCTTCGGATTCTGTGTCTCCCTCTCTTCTGTTCCTCCCTCGCTCACACTCTGTCTCTCTCTCTCTCTCAAAAATAAGCATTAAAAAATTTAAAAAAAAGAAAATTTAGAACCTTTAATTTAATTTAATTTAATTTAATTATTTAACCTTGTGAGGGTGAAACTTAACCAGGTCTCTGAATGTCCTCACTAATGTGGCATAAGAGTACTTTAATCAGCAGTCCTAAGCTGTCCAAGAATACTGGTCATGCTAATTTATCTGCACAAGAGGGAAGTGTCTTGTGTGGTTGGCATAAAGATTGCAGGGTTTGGAAAAGAGTTTTTCTCCTTTATTTTTAGTGTGAAAAAACATACTAAGTTTTGAAATACAAAAATGACTTTGGATCCAGGTGGCTTAGATGTGGATCCCAGCTCTACTACTTAGTAGTTGTGCTATTAGATCAAGTTACTTAATCTTTCTGAGCCTCAATTTCCTCATATGTAAGATACAGATTATAATTGTGCCTATTTAATAAGTTTTTTGTGAGTAATTAACATACATAATATACTTATAATAATGCCTTGCCCATAAGTACTGTATAAATATTGATTGAAATGAAAAATAAAAGATAGGAAAGATTGAGAAAATTAAAAGCTAAACCAACACATTACTACATCCTTAGCCTAAATGCATGGACACTATCTCATGAAGGTATTTAAGGTAGGGAAATCTTGTGCAATTATTGTATTGTGAAGCTTGTAGGATTGTAATGTCCTTCAAAAACAATGACAGATCCCTTAGTGATCTGGAGCAAGGATATTCACAACAAAAATTAGAATCCAACCTAAGGTTGGGAAATTCTAATGTACTAAGTATATGTCAATAAACATCAGTTCAATGGCCAAATCTGGTGTTCAATCAGTGTATGACCAGAAAGCTAAGAATGATGTTTACATTTTAAGTGATTGAAAAGATTTAAAGAATAATATTTCATAACATATCAAAATTATATGAAATTAAAATTGCGATATCCAAAATTAAATTTTTATTGGAACACAGCCACAATAATTTATTTACATATTGTCTATGGTTGTTTTCACACTACAACTTCAAAGTTGAATACTTAAACATCAGAGCAAGGTAGAAAGAGCTAGGTCCTGTTACTATAGAGTCACCACACAGACCTTGGGTGACTTAGACTATTACATTTTATTTTGGGTATTGTTATGTCAGCTAAGTAATCTGCATTATGACTTATACAGATTACAAGCAAATTTACACAACTAATTTGGATAACTTTATATATAAACATGTTCAGAATATATTGGTTTAAAGCTTGCAAAGTTCTTCTGGATGCAATTTAGCCAAAATTCAGCAAAAACAAATTAGTTGTCTCTATATCATTCTCATGAGCAGCTTTGTTCCAAAGATGATAACAATGATAAGTCATACAGAGAAGGACAGATTCCATATGTTTCCACTCTTATGTGGATCCTGAGAAACTTAACAGAAGACCATGGGGCAGGGGAAGGAAAAAAAATGGTTAGAGAGGGAGGGAGCCAAAACATAAGAGACTCCTAAAAACTGAGAACAAACTGAGGGTTTATGGGGGGAGGGGGGGTGGGTGATGGGTATTGAGGAGGGCACCTTTTGGGATGAGCACTGGGTGTTTATGGAAACCAATTTGACAATAAATTTCATATGAAAAAATAAAATAAGGAAGCTAAAAAAACACAAAGATGATAACAATGATTAATGGTTTAAGATTCCTGATTAATTAATAATTTCCACTTTGTGTTGTTTTATATAAAGACTAATATGCAAAATATTACATCAAAATTGTCATGAAGAAACCCAAATGAGTATGAAAATAATGGGAAAGTTACCAAAGTTATTTGCAACAATGACTCAAATAATCCCAAGCCTGCTTAAATTTATACTGGTTACTGCAAAGAAAGGCCCAAAGAGAATCACTAAAGCATATAGTAGGTATTAAGTAAATACATGATTGACCTGATTTCCCAGGGGAGTAATCCTATATGTAATAAATATAGGTGCTATGTAGTATGGGGTAGTGCCAGAGGGAAATGTTAGTTTACTATACTCACATAGCTAGCTGTGTGTGATTAATGGCTTAATCAGATGGACAGGGACAGAAAACCCATTTCCAATTCTTTATGCACCCTCTTTCCTTATCCCCTTTGGAAAGAGGCATAAGAAAATCAGTAAGCCAGTAATCAGATAAATATCAAATAAAATTAAAACCAGAAAGAAATAATGCATCCATGTATTACTTAGATAAGTTTTAAAATAAAAGTGATCATTAAAAATAACTTCTGTTGTAGGGGAGTGACCTCAGCAAAATGGTAGAGTAGTATCTTAGACCATTTGGGCTTCTATAACAAAAATTTCATAGACCGGTGGGTTAAACAACAAATATTTATTTTTCACAATTCTAAAGGCTAAATTCAAGGTCAGGGTGTCAGCAGACTCACTGTCTTGTGAGGGCTCACTTTCTTGTTCATAGCAAATTATGTTTACACTCTGTCTTCACATGGTGGAGGAGAGGAAATCTCTGAGGTCTCTTTTATAAAGGCACTAATCCCATTTATGAGGGCTCACCCCACCTTTATGACCTAATCACCTCCCAAAGGCCACACTTCCCAATACCATCATAGTGGGAATTAGGTTTCAACATATGAATTTTGAGGGACACTGCCTCTCCAAAGTTCATGTCCTTCTCTCATGCAAAATACACTTCTTTTATTTCAATAACCCCAGAAGTCTTAACACATTCCAGTATTAACCTTAAAGCCTATGTCCAAGGTCTCATCTAAATATCATATTAATCATATATGGGTGAGTCACAGGGTATAATTCATCTTCAGGCAAATTCCTCTCCAGCTGTGAAACTGTGAAACTAAACATGTTATGTGTTTACAAAATACAACTGTGGGACTGGCATAGGATAGACATCCCAATTACAAAAGAGAGAGATAGGAAAGAAGAAAGAAGTGACAGTTTCCAAGTAGTAGTCCAATGTCTGTCTAATGGGGAAAACCTCATTAGAATTTAAGGTTCAAGAATAATTTGGGGCATCTGAGTGGCTCAGTCAGTTAAGTGTCGGACTTTGGCTCAGGTCATGATCTCATGGTTCGTGAGTTGGAGCCCCTCATTGGGTTCTGTACTGACAACCCAGAGCCTACTTCAGATTCTGTCTCCCTCTCTCTCTGCTGTTCCCCCACTCATGCTCTGTCTCTCTCTGTCTCAAAGATAAACACCAGAAAGAAGGAAAGAAAGAAAGAAAGAAAGAAAGAAAGAAAGAAAGAAAGAAGCATCTTTGGCTGGATGCTTTGAATTCCAGACCCACTGGGGTGACAGTTTCACCCCCATGGCTTAGAGGAACTGCCATACAGTGGTTTTCTTCTGAGGTTCCATCACTGTGGATGTTCTCTGCTGGCCCTGCCCTCAAGGTGGCTCTCTGACCCAGCCGCATGATTCTTCTGGGCTGAAGTCCGACATCCACAGCTCTCCTGGTTTGGTGTCCTGCACATCAGGCAGTCCCATCCTTTGAAACCCAGGAAGAGGTATCCATGCTCCCTGGGGCTCTGAACCTGGGACCTTATAAGAGTGGAAGCCCTGAAAATCTCTAAATAACCATTGGGGTTATTCTTCCATTGTCATGAAGAAGAGCACCTGTATACTGTTGAGATGGATGATCCATACTAATTTCCTACTCTAACAAGTGGGTTGGCCACAACTTAAGTGCTGTCCATTTTTGCAATATGGTTAGACTGACAATTTTTTAAAAATCTTAAACTGTTTCCTTTTTGCTTAACAATTCTGTGATTAAGTCATTTCTCTGTTCTTGTGGTTTACTATAAGTAGTAAGGCCAGAGTGTCCTTCAACAATATTCTTAGAGATAAGTTCAGCTAAATATCCAGTATCATCACTTGCAAATTATGCCTTCTACAAACACTAGAATATGCACACAATTTAGCTAAATCCTTTGCCACTTTATAACAAGGAAAGCCTCTCCTCCAGTATCTAAAAACCAAGTTCTTCACTTTTGTCTAATACCTCATCAGAATATCCTTTACTTTCCATATTTCATCTAACATTAAAAATTAGGTTTTGACATATAAATGGAGGGGGTACAAGGAGGCAGCTCTTAGCTCATATCTCCCCACAAAAATATTGAAACTGTCAGAAACAACTTTGTTAAAACACTGGAAAATAGTCAAAGGTTTACAGTAACAAATTGAATGATGAATCAAGACAGATATAAATTCAAAATGGTAAGAAGATGTGGTGAATCCTTTTAACATTTATTCATTTATGAGAAACAGAGAGACAGAGAGACAGAGAGAGAGAGAGAGTGGGGGAGGAGCAGAGGAAGAGGGAGACACAGAATCTGAAGCAGGTTCCAGGCTCTAAGCTGCCAGCACAGAGCCAGACTTGGGGCTCAAACTCATGGACCACGAGATCATGACCTGAACTGAAGTTGGATACTTAACTGACTGAGCCACCCAGGCACCAGATTTGGTGAATGTTTACTGGTCCTTACTGCCTACCTCTCATCCTCACACAGTAGTAGTCTTGAAAAGGAAAACCAACACTCCCAGATTGAGATCATGATCTCTGGCTCCAGAAGGAGCAAAGGAGACCTTATGCGCAAATTAATATGTATGTCTGCTCTAACCTGTCTGGAAGCTATTTAAAAGATTGATACAGGGTACTTGTATCTGTTATTCCTAACTTGTATCTCAGGCCTGCAAAGGAGTGGCCAAATCTCAAAAATAGTGCAAACTGAACTTACAAACCACAAATATCTGGGGAAAAAATTATAATTGAAACATTCACTAGACCACATAAGGCCCATATACAAGAGCTGGAGAGAGTTTCTTTGGGAAAATAAGATATTTGAAAGCAACAGTATATATAGGGGAATTTCAAGTGTCATGTCCAAATCCAGAGCAGAAGACATGCTTAGAAAACACCTGAGAAGACCCTAAGCTTTCACAGCAGTCTGATTTCTACTTTAAAAGTAAGCCTAGTTAAGTGTTGAAGGAGTGTCCAGGTACAATGCCAGTCTACAGACAAGGATAAATGGTGTTATTTGTTTGATTTTTAGCTCCTGACATTTAAGAAAGTCTCCATTAATATACTAGCTCAATGCAAGCTAAAGAACAGAGACTGCAGTGATGGCACACAACAAGGAATAGTCTTAACAAAAATAAAAATGTGACAAAGCCACTAAGTAAAAGTACTAATACAAACTTCACCAAAAAGCAAACTGTAGGAAAGGTAGACAATCTGAATTAAAGATATATCATTTTATAATATTAAAATGCCCAGTTTTCAGTAAAAAATCACAAAGCATACAAAGAAACAGTAAAATGTGGTTCATTCATACATAGATGCATTGTTTTTTTTTCCTTTTGAGGAGGACTTTTAAGATATACTATCCTACTAACTTTCAAATATGCAATACAGTATCATTCATTACCATCACAATGCTGTACATTAATCTCTATGATGTATTTACTTTATAACTGGAAGTTTTCACCTTTTGACTCCTTCTTTCATTTTCCCCACCCCGTACTTCCTACTTCTGGCAATCAGCAATGTCTTTTATATATACGAGCTATTTTTTTCTTTAGATTCCTTGTATAAGTGAAACCATACATTATTTGTCTTTCTTCGATTTATTTCATATAGCACAATGTCCTCAAGTTCCAGTCATGTTTTTATAAATGGCAAGATTCCATTCTCTTTTTTAAAAATGCTTATTTAGTGTTGAAAGAGAGAGAGAGAGAGCATGAGTGGAGGAGGGGCAGAGAGAGAGGGAGGGGGAAGCAGAGAATCTGAAGCAGGTTCTGTGCTAAAAACAAAGAGCCCAATGTGGGGCTTGAACCCATGAGACACAAGGTCATGACCTGAGCCGATGTTGGACACTTAATTGACTGAACCACCCAGGCAAACAAACCTCTATTCTTTTTATGGCTGAAAAAAATTATATATATATATATATATATATATATATATATATATATATATCACATTTTCTTTATCAATGTACAATAAGGTGAAAACAATTCTCAAGCACAAATGCTAGTGAAAATATAAAGAAGTAAAGGAAATAGAGAATTTGTGAACAAATGAGAATATCAAAATGTGATAATAGTATAAAAGGAATAAAATAGAAACTCTTGAGCTGGAAAGCAAAATAACTAAAAGAAAAAGGTTAATAAAAATGTTTGGAAAAATATTTGAGCAAGAAGAAAAAATCAGTGGACTTGAAAATATAATGGCTGAAATTATTAAGTCTGAAGAACAGAAATAAAAAAATCAAGAAAATTTAACAGAGCCTGGAGGACCTGTGGATATCATCAAGAGAAAAAGGTATGCATTACAGGGGTCCAAAATGAAAAAGAGAAAGGGGCAAAACAACATTTGGAGAAATAACAACTAAAATTATGCTAAATTTCACTAAAGATTTAAATCTATAAATCTTAGAGTTTATCAAATAGGATAAACTCAAATTGACCCATACGGAGACATATTATACTCAAACTGTCAAAAGATAAAGACAAAGAAAATCTTAAAAGCAGCAAGAAAAGTAACTCTTCATGTAAAAGGTATCCTCAACAAGATTATCAGCCAATTTCTCAGTAAAAAGCCTAAATATGGGATGACATATTTAAAGTGCTGAAAGAAGAAAAATAGCTGCTAGCCAAGAATTCTATATCCAGCAGAACATCATAAATTAGATAGATAAATAAAGATATTACCGATATTTAAAAAAAAAACCTCAGGAGATTATTATCATGTGTTTTCCCTATAAGAAATGCCAGAAAGTGTCACTTAGGTTAAAATGAAAGGACACTATTGTGGGGAACCATGCCCACAGTTGCAGGCCACGTGGTGGGATGAGGGAGCAATGGAGCTGGAACCTGAGCTGCTGCTGCAGAAGGCCCATTAAAACATGCAGGTGGCTCAGAGGCAGAGGTATGGTGGGAGCTGGGCCAGATGCTTACAGGGGTTGCAAGAGGCCCAGAAACAGATCAAAGAAAGTGCATCACAGACAAGAGATGTCTGTAATCTCAAGGTAACCCTTGGGAAGCTTGGATTGGAAAAATACCTTGAATGATTTCAAGGTAACCCTTGGGAAGCTCCTGGATAAGTGATTGGTGACCCTTTTGCAAGAGGTGGACACCATTTAACAGGAGACCATTAAACCACTAGATGACTGCTAGAAGTTCAGAAGTTCATAAAGCATGCAGTTAACACTGAAGAAGACTTAGTCCAAGAAGGGGAGATCACCCTTCCAAGTGTTGTAGGAAAAGAGAATGAAAAACTATGAAACTTTACAAAAAGTCCTCACACATTCAGTTGGTCAGCTTAACAGAAGTGCCTTTACTGGTTGATGTGTCTTGTTTATCGGCTCAGTTACATGACTCAATTCTGAACAAAGTGAAAGACCTCATTTTCAAGTACAGAACAGTAGCATCTTGCCCACCAGTACAGATAGAAAAACTAATAGAGAAATGTGGAAGCATCATTTTTCAGTGGTGTAAGGTCGATGATAACTTTGCTACTCAAATTACAGTCTTCAGTTCCACAAATGCACTTCAAATCATTTTGAGGACATATCTGTAGACTCTGAAACTGAGCTCATAGTATTGCACATAGACCCCAACATTGATTATCAGTTCAGAATCTGTTCCTGAAGAGATGGCCAACAGGAGTGGAGCCCTTGGGGCATCCTCCAAATTGGTCACTCTACATTGGTGCCTCATGAGTGCACAGCTGGCTTTGAGGGGTACAGACTGAGGAATTGAAAAAATATAGCCCTCCAGAATGATCGTGAATCCTCAGATATCCTCTGCTCCAGTGCTCCAACTTATTTCTGTGGGCAGACATTGACATTCAGAGTTAAAACTGAGGATAACCAGACAAAGGAGACAGTATAGGAGTGTGTGCAGAAAAATAGAATGGATATGATCCTCTGCAGCATGATCAAGCAGTGTGCATTATACAAATGGTGCAGTTTTGTAAGTGGAAAATAAATGACTGATTAGTTGCTAGCAGTTATTGAAGTTGTGACTCTAGGATCCACCAATAATAATGGAGGAAGAAACATCAATCTTCCGAAACTTACTAGCTCAGATAGCATAGAATCGGTTTTTGATTGGTTGCATAATCAATCTTGTGGTTGTCTTTATTTTGGATGCTCATTTTTCTATCTTGGATGGAAATGTTGGTAACCTATGTTTGGGGATGATTGTCTTTGGTTTGAAGGGCTTTAAATATAGCTGTCCTCAGCTCAATTTTAGTTGAAATTGGTTAAATAATTTTGTTAGATTCAACTCTCAGTTAAAACATTGGAAATGGAAATTGTTTACTGGGTTTATTTTGGAAGATTTCAGAAATAAGAGATTTGACTATTGTGGACAAACTTGTAGTGCTGTCATTTTTTTTTCTTTTAGCCCAGTGTTAATTGAAACACCAGCACCAAGATAAAAATCTAAGTGAATTTTCTTATGTGGATCCTGATAAACTTAACAGAAGACCATGGAGGAGGGGAAGGAAAAAAAAAAGGTTAGAGAGGGAGGGAGCCAAAGTATAAGAGACTCTTAAAAACTGAGAACAAACTGAGGGTTGATAGGGGGTGGGGGTGGGTGGGTGATGGGTATTGAGGAGGGCACCTGTTGCATGAGCACTGGGTGTTGTATGGAAACCAATTTGACAATAAATTTCATATTTAAAAAAATCTAAGTGGATTTTAAAAACAAATTTAATGTTTATTTTTTAGAAAGGTATAGAGTGTGCAAGCAGGGGAGGTGCAGAGAGAAAGGCACAGAATCTGAAGCAAGCTCCAGACTCAGAGCCCAATGTGGGGCCCGAAGCTATGAGCCTTGAGATCATGACCTGACCCAAAGTCAGATGCTTAACCGATGGGGCCACCCAGGCGCCCCCTAATTGGCTTTTAAAGTATGAGGATATATATACAGAGAGCTCTATACCCTTCCACTGTACTTCTTTAAAAGTTGGTTATTAGAACAGAAAAGCTTAATGTAACATTATTTTATTAAATTTCTATCTTTTAAGGATCCAAGCCCATGTAAGACTTTAGGATAAAACAACAAGATAGACCAAAGAGAAGCCAGAGTTTGGTAATATACATTCACCTGTGTGCTCTCTACATGAGTGCTGAATATACTCTGTATTCAGGTAATTGTAAGCAGTATTGAATTTTATCTCATGTTCAGTAATATTTAAGCCCCAATAGTGTAAGCATTTTTTTTAATTACTGAACAAATGTCTACAACAGGTATTTTCTTATTTCTTTCCTTGCAGTTTGATTCATGATAGGCTAGAGGATTTTTACAGAGTATAACTACTTACTGACATAGTATACACAGCAGTAACCATTCACCTATTTGTAATATGCACACATACATATCCAGCCTCAGTGATGTGTATGTTACTACTCATAGGGTATGAGCTGCAGTCCAGTTTAATGTCAGTTTTATAAATTGTCTTTAAGTGGATCAAAAAAATATAGGGTAAATACTTAACCTATTTTGGCAGGGGAGGGACTTAAATTTGTTTAAAATATTTACTTGGAGGACTTACTTAGTATGTAAAAATGATTATCTTAACTTGTTATACCAGCCTACAGATTTTTTAAAATGTGAACTTTTTCTTCATTTTTAACAGTAGAAATGTGGAAAAGGAAGTTTGATATTTTTGTAAGATAACTTATCTGGGGACTTAAATTCCCTGTTAGACAATCATGACCTTTTCCCCTTGCCTTTTTTTTAAAAAAACACATTGGCTTTCATTTGTTTAGTGATTGTTTAGATGTTCTAGAGTATAGATGCCTCGTCCAGCTATCAAAAACAAGCAAACACACAAAAAACCTAGAAGTTAAATGTGAAAAAAAGTAGAATAGTAGGCATTCACTAAAAGATATATTAATATTTTTAAAAAGACAAATGAATTATAAATAAATTTCATGTATGTTATTGCACACACATCATATAAAGATGTGATTGTGGAAACCACAACATAAAAAAAATGGGTAAGATATGCTTTATAAGAACAGAATCTTTATATGCTATTAAGTGGTATCAATGCAAACTAGATTGTTATGAATTTAAGGTATTAAATATAATCTCTATTGTGACCACAATGAAAATACATACAAATGATAAGGAGGGTGCATGTGTGGCTCAGTGGGTTGAGTGGCTGACTTTTGATTTTGGCTCAGGATGTGATCATGCGGTTCATGGGTTCAAGTCCTGCATCAGACTCCATGCTGATGGTGTGTAACCTGCATGGGATTCTCTCTCTCTCTCTCTCTCTCTCTCTCTCTCTCTCTCCATCTCTCTCTCTCTGCCCCTCCTTTGCTCACAATATAAATAAATATTTAAATATATATATAAGAAAAAGAGAATGATAAATAAATGAAAATGGCTCACTACAAAAAAAAGACAAAAGGAGGTAATAATGGTGGAGCTAAGGGACTAAAAGTTTATCAGTTTGGTTGAAGTAAGTTCTTCTTTATCAGTAACTATTTGAAATACAATTGTATTAACTCTCTAATTAAAAAAAAAACAGAGGTATGGAGAATGGATTTAAATTAAAGTGATACAACTGTGTTCTCTCTACAAAAAACTCACATCAGATCTTATGTAGTCACACCCTAGCAGATCCTAATCATGGGTGATGGTCTGGAGAGGCTGGAATAAATGACCCAGAGACATCAATTGAGACATAGGTTTATTGGGGGGACTTACCTATAGGAAGTCCAGGAGTGGGCAACTGGACAAAGCATCTGCTGCTGGGATCTACGTGCCACAAACTTTAGGGTGTAGCAACTAGCATAGCACATATCTGTAGCCCTTCCTCTGTTTGTATGGCCAGAGATCCAAGGAGATAAAGGCCTACCATCTGAACATTCTTTGTTACAACAGAGATGATTCGGATTGGCCACTCCTGGAGCCCCCAACCTTGAATGATGAACAACACATTCTTCTACACATTCTATTTGATAGGAAGACAGAGAAAGGATGGAATCTCTACATTCTCAAGATACTGATTAACAGGACATTCAGGATGTACTTGTACAAACCAGTCTTCCAAGCACATACCATACAGATCCAAAGACACAGATATATTGAAATTAAAAGGATGTAAAAATATATTCCATAAAAATAATAAGCACAAATTTGCTGGGGTGGCTATGCCAATATCAGATTAAATAGAATTCAAGTAAAAAAATGTTACAAGAGACAAAGAATGAATATATATCTATATGTCTATCTATCTATATCTATGTGTGTGTGTATATATATATATATAGATAGATAGATATATAGATAGATAGATAGATATGTATAAAGATATATATATATAGCAATTATATTCATGTAGATACCAAACAACACATTCCCAAATATATGACACACACACACACTTTGACTGAATTGAGGAGACATAAAGATAGCTCTATGATGATAAGTCAATAAGGGAAGAGAAGTTAAATTACATTATAAATCAGCCACCCCTAACAGACATTCTATTCTAAAACAGCAGAATAAACATTCTTCTCAAGTGCATTTGTAACATTTTTCAGGGTAGATATTATGTTAAGCACAAAACAAGTTTTAATAAATTTAAGATTAAAATGATATCAAGCATTTGTTTTCTGATGACAATGGTATGAATGAAATTATAAACAAGTAACAAGAAAACTAGAAAATGCACAAATATATGGAAAGTAATTAACATGCTGATGAACAACCAATAGATCAAAGAAGAAATTGAGAGATAAATCTAAACATATATTGACACAAATAAAAATAGAAATACAGCATGCTAAAACTTATGAGATGCAACAGATACAGTTCTAAGAAGAAAGTTTATAGTAATAAACTCCTATATTAAGAAACAAGAGGTCAGTGATGTCAGAATCATGACAGTATAAGTCTTTTTTTTGTTGCCTTTGATTTGCAATTATTCAGACATTAATAACTGAGCAGAGATGCCTCTGCACAGCACATTAGGATACTCAAAGGATCCTTCAATCTGTGTTCAAAAGTGGGTAAAATGGACCTCATAGGAGGCTGGGGAGGCAGGGAAGTAGCAGGATAGACAGTGGCAGAGGTAGTAGAGGGACTGTGATGACCTCACTAGCAGAGGAGGAGGAGGGTAGAGGAGGAGAGTGAGGGTTTACCGGAGGCACAAGTTGCAGCTGGAGGGATCCATTGCTCTCTTTGAGTAAAGACCACAGTGACTGGTGAATGAGAAAGAAAAAGGAAGAAGGCAGACCTAGATGAATAAAGGAACACTTGCCTGCTATCTGACCCTGGATTACAACAAAGTGGTCCAGCCCAGACATCTGTGACTCCCTTACTTGAGGATATCTGTAGTGGGCCATGGACACACACAAAGCTTCAAGTGCTAAGCACTCAGCCTCCTCCACTCTGCCAACAGTTTTTTGTTTGTTTGTTTTGTTTTGTTTTGTTTTTGCTTTTTTTTTAATGTCAGTATTTCTATGAGCATTCTCTCAACTTTGGTGGCAAATTAGCTGTGGTTAAAGAAACCTAAAACTTGTGGTATACCACCACCTTCTGGTTTCTAATCGTCAATCTGTTGAACTATTAGAATCAAAGTAAACAAAATCTTAACTAAATCAGAAAAGTGTTCACTACTTCAAATGCAGCAGCAGAGGAAAATTTCATTTAACACTATGAAAAATCAAAGTACTACATTATCATAAAAAGAATATGAGAATTTTCCAGCAAAGATGACATGGAACTTTGCAATATAACTGATTAAGAATTCAAAATAGCTGTTATTAAGAAATTCACAGAGCTAAAAGAAAACTCAGAAAGGCAACACAATGAACTCAGGAATAAAATTAATGAACAGAGGATTATTTTACCAAAGATGTTGAAATTATTAAAAAGAACCAAACTGAAATTCTTGAGCTGGAGAACACAATAAAGGAGATGAAAAATCCATTAGAAAGCATTGGAAATAGAGCAGATGGGATGGAAGAGTGATTAAATGATCCAGAGAATAGGAATTTAGAAAATATACAAGTGAGGGGCGCCTGGGTGGATCAGTTGGTTAAGCGTCTGACTTTGACTCAGGTCATGATCTCAGGTTTGTGAGTTTGAGCCCCACATCGGGCTCTGTGTTGACAGCTCAGAGCCTGGAGCCTGCTTCAGATTCTGTGTTTTCCTCTTTCTCTTTCCCTTCCTTGATCTCTCTCTCTCTTTCTCTCAAAAATAAATAAACATTACAAAAATTAGAAAGAAAATATACAGGTGGAAGAGGAGAGAAAACTAAAATTTTTTAAAAAGAACAGAAACCCTACAAGAGTTATCAGACTCCATTAGAAAGGCCAATGTAAAAATAATGAGTATACCAGAAAAAGAAGAGAAGAAGAAGGGTACAGAGAGTTTACACAAAGAAATAATAGCTGAGAACTTCCCAAACCTGGGGAAAACAAAACAAAACAAAACAGAACAAAACTAGACATGCAAATCCGTGAAACTAATAAAACATCTCATTATCTCAGTGTCAAAGGGCCTTTTCTAAGACACATTATAATGGAACTGTCAAAAGTCAGTGATGAAGAAACAATTTTAAAGGCAGCCAGGGGGGAAAGGAAAGATCCACAAAAGAACTCATATTAGGCTATCAGCAGATTTATTGGCAAAAAAAAAAAAATCTACAGACCAGGATAAAGTGGAATGACATATTAAACATACTGAAAGATATAAAAATTTCCAATGAAAAATACCCCGTTCAGCAAAGGTATCCTTCAGGTATGAAATAAAAATAATGGCTTTCCCAGAAAAACAGAAGCTGAGGGGATTGACACCACTAGAACTGCGTTGCAAGAAATGCAGAAAGGAGTTCTTAAAGCAGAAACAAATGACAGAGTACAAAAACAAAGTACACAAAAGTCAAATTAAGGTAATAAATAGATAGTAAAAATTAGAACACTGCAGCTTTATAATAGTTTATAAACAATTATAGCATACAAGTTAAATAAAATAGTATTAAAAATAACTATGGCCCCATCCTGTGTGCTCACAAAATACAGCCATCCCACCAGAGCAACCCCAGTGCAGTATGTCCTAGAACTACATCTCATATTCCTGATCCAGTTTCAGACATCTTCCCAAGACAACCCCAGTTTGGAGGGCTCAGGAATCCTTTGCAGGGGCCTATTACAGTTCCAAACATCTCACCAAGATGGCCTGAGTGCAGCATACACCAGGACCCTATGACTATGCATACAGCAGCTACAACCAACCTGCCAAGGTTGCCCCTGTGAGAGGAACCCTAGGAACCACTAGAGTGTACTTATTTAAGCTCTAGCCATTACACAAAGAAAGCCCTGGGGAAGTGCTTCACAGAAATCCCAAACCTGCACCCACCCCAGATCTAGCCATTGTACCAATAAAACTGGCATGCACGCAAACGTATTTCCTGGATTGTGCTTGCCCCAGTCCCATCCAAGCTGCCAAGTACACATAATCTCTACATGGAAGGATCCTACACAAGGCCACTCCTTCAAGACTAAGAGAGGTAGATGTTTTGCTTCAATTATATAAACAAACACAGGAAGTCGTACAAAATGAGGGGACAAAGAGATATGTTCCAAATGAAAGAAAATATAAAATCCAGGGAAAAAGCCCTACTGAAACACAGAGAAGTAATTTAGTTGACACAAAGATCAAAGTAATGGTAATAATAATGCTGATCTAAATTGAGAGAAAAATGGAGGAATACAGTGAGAACTTCAACAAAGAGTTAGAAAATATAAGAAAGAGCCAATGAGAGTTGATAAATACAATAACTAAAATAAAAAATATATTAAAATAAAAAGCAGATTAAATGACACAGAAGAATAGATCAGCAATCTGGAACACAGAATAGTGAAAATCACCCATCAGTAACACATTAAAAAATGATTTTTAAATAAATTTTTAACGTTTATTTTTGAAAGAGAGAGAGAGAGGCAGACAAAGCATGAGCAGGGAAGAGGCAGAGAGAGAGGGAGACACAGAAACCAAAGCAGACTCCAGGCTCTGAGCTATCAGCACAGAGCCTGATGCGGGGCTTGAGCCCACAAACCGTGAGATCATGACCCGAGCTGAAGTCAGCTGCTTAACCAACTGAGCCACCCAGGCACCCCCCCCCCCAATTTTTTTTAATTAAAATAGTTTAGAGACCTTTGGGAGAAGACCTGAAGGATAAGAGGAGAAAGAGAAGAGCAGAAAAGTTACTTGAAGAAATAATGGCTAAACACTTTGCTAACTTGGGAAAGAAAACAGACATCCAGGTCCAGTAGGCACCAAAGAAGTCCCAAAGAAGATGAACCAAAAGAGATACACACCAAGAGTTGAAGTTAAGATAACAGAGGAGTAGGAGAACCATAAGTTTGCCTCCTCCTTCAAACACAGCTATATTAATATCAAATCACTCTTAACACCCAAGAAATTGAACATAAGTCTTAGAGAACAAATCCACATGACTGCAATCCAGAGAAATGACCTGAGGAAGGTTCTCATAGCAAGTAGACCAAAACACACCTAGGATCTAAATAACTTTATCCATTTTATTTTATTTACTTTATTTTCTTCAATTTTTAAAAATTTTTTATTTTGTTTTAATTTGCTTTTTTTAAATTTCCCTGCAAAATGACAAGATGGAGGAATTCAAAGAAGAGCAAGAAATGACAGCCAGAGATTTAATCAATACTGATATAAATAAGATGTCTGAAATATAATTTAAAACAATGATTATAAAGATATTAGCTGGGTTTGGAAAAAGCATAGAATACATTAGATAAACCTTCCTGCAGAAGATAAAAGAACTAAAATCTAGACAGGCCATAACAACAACAAAAAAAAGTGCTATAGCTGAGATGCAATCCTAAATGAAGGCCATAAAAATGTGGATGGATGAAACAGAAAAACGAATAAGTAATATAGAAGTTAAAATTATGGAAAATAATGAAACTGAAAAGAAGAGGGGAAAAAGGTCATGGTGACAAAGGCAGAATTAGGGAAATCAAGAACTTATTAAAATGGAATACATTTTCTATCATACAAGTCCCCGAAGATGAAGAGAGAGAAAAAGTGGTGGAGAGTTTAATAAATTATACCTAAAAACTTCTCTAATGTGGCAAATGACATAGACATTAAAATCCAGGAAGCACAGAGAACTCCCAGTAAATTCAACAAAAACTGATTATCACCAAGGCATATCATAATCAAATTCACAAAATACACAGACAAGGAAAGAATCCTGAAAACAAGGGGGGGGGGAATGTCCTGAACCTACAAGGGAAGACATCTCATGTTTGCAGTAAGTCTGTCCAAAGAAATATGGCAGGCCAGAAAGGAGTGATAGAAAATACTCATCCCACTGAATCAGAAAAATATACAGCCAACAGTGCTTAATTCATCAAGGCTATATTTCAGAATGGAAGGAGAGATAAACAGTTTCCTAAACAAAAACTAAAGGAGTTTGTGACCACTAAATGAGCCCCACAAGATATTTTAAGGGAGACTTTTTGAGTGGAGGGGAAAAAAAAAAGACCAAAGCAACAAAGACTAGAAAGGATTAGAGAATGTCACCAGTAACACCAACTCTATAGGTCACACAATGTAACTAAATTCGTATCTTTCAATAATCACTCTGAAAGTAAATGGATTAAAGGCTCCAATCAAAAGACATAAGATGACATAATGGACAAGAAAAACAAGATCCATTTATATGCTGCCTACAAGAGATTCATATTATACCTAAAGACACCTGCAGGAAGGGAGTTAAGATGGCAGAGTAATAGGGGGACCTGGATTTTCCTCTTCCCACAAACATGACTCTATTTAGGTCAGATCACTGGAAACACTCAGGAAATAGATCTGCAGAGCGAGCAGAAGATCTCCGCAGCTGGGGGGAGACAAAGGCATGATCCAAGTGCATGTACCTGTGGAGGGGCAGATAAAATGATGGAGCTATGGAGGAGAGGGAACACTTTGTGTGGAGAGACAAAAGGGAGAAAAAGAGAGAGGGGTTGTGCAAGTGCAGCATCGAGTTAACACAAAAGGGAAAACCCTCTGGACCATGGACTTTTGCAAACAGCATTTGGAGCTGAAACTCTGAGCCTTTTGAAGTGTGAGACTTTCTCTGGGAAAGAGCTTTGGTGCGCACTCCTGGGAAGGAAGGAGGTGACCTAGGAGGGCATAGCGTGCTGGAGAGATTTCTGGGGGGCACTGGAAAAGAACAGTTCCCTTCCTGGAGTACTTTGTGAAGAAGGCTTATTGCCTCCCTGAGGACAAATACCATGCAGGTGACAGTCAAAATCTTTTCATCAGCAGGGTGGAGAGGCTCTACTTGAACAGGGGAGCAAAGTCACACCCTGCCTGGTCTTTTTAGACTTTAGGCTTTAAATCCCACCCTAGAGCCAAAAGGAAGGCTCAGGAGAATTGTGGTCCAGGGTAAGTTGACTGCCATTGCTGTTCTGTGTGGGCTACCTGAAGAGCATGGGTTGAGATCCCTGGTCCAGGGAAGAGAGATTGGGGTGACACATTTTCCCCCCAACACCAACACAGTGGTAATTCACAGAACAGCACATGGGCCCCCAGTGGAGGCAGGACACAGACACTTTATGTCTGGCAACTGCTTATTTAGTGGAGTAGGACTGACAGATTCAATGCAGCTGGCCTCTCCTCCAGATGAGCACAACCTCCATCCCCAGGTACCAACAGACAACTTTTTTTTTCTTTTTTTCACCATCTTCTTTTTTACTTTTGGAATCAGGACATAGTTTCTGATTTTTTTTTTGTCATTTATTATGATAGATAGATAGATAGATAGATCAGGCATTTTTATTCTATTATTTTTCATGCTTTTTTTTCTTCTGCCCTTATCATCTTTCTTTCAATTTCTCATTCTTTGGAATCAGCCTTATAGTTTTCCAATTCACTGTCTGGATTTCTTTTCTCCCCTTTCCTTTTTCTCTTTTTATGGGATCAGGCTTCCCACCTTTTTTTCCAGGGTTATTTCAGCAAACACATCTAAAATCACCTAGTAAACGGTCCAAAGACTCCACCACTGCAACCAAGGAGGGGATCTGCAGATAAGTGATCAGTGGGAAAGAGCAGCCAAAACGCAACAGCAGAGTTCACACAACATAGACCAGAAATACTTGCTGGAGCCCCAGGCCCTGGACAGTATATGAACTCTTTTTAATATACTGGTACTCTCAAATGAAGGACATATAACAAGTTTGAAAACACACAAAGGAGAGAAATGTAGCCCAAATGACAAGACAGAGGAATTCTTCACAAATAAAGGTCAAAAGAAATCACAGACAGATAATTGCTCAAAAAAGAACAATAATTTAGAATAACAGTCATAAGACTAATAGCTGGGCTTGAAAAAGCATAGAAGACACAAGAGAAACCCTTGATGAAGAGATCAAAGACCTAATAACTAGTCAGGATGAATTTGAAAATGCTCTAAGATTCAAAACAATCCAGATACAGTGACAGCAAGAATTGAAGAAGCACAGAATAGAAAAAGTGAAATAGAAGATAAAATTATGGAAAATAATGAGCCTTAAAAAATGAAATTACTAGATCATGAGGGGAGAATTAGAAAACTAAGCGATTCCATGTAATTAAATAATAGGAGTCCCAGAAGAAGAAGAGTGGGTAAAAGGGGCAGAATGTTTATTTAAAAAAAAAATTGTAGCTAAGAATGTCCCTAATCTGTGGAAGGAAACAGACATCTAAATCCAAGAGGTACAGAGAATTCCCTTCAAAATCAACAAAAACAAGTCAACACCATGGCATATTATGGTTAAACTTTCAAAATACAATGATAAAGAGATAATTCTGAAAGCAGATAAGGAAAAAAGGTCCTTAACCTACAAGGGTATACACATAAGGTTAGCAGCAGACCTGTCCACTGAAACTTGGCAGGCCAGAAGGGAATGACAAGAAATATTCAATGTGCTTGATAGGAAAAATACGCAGCCAAGAATCCTTTATCCAGAAGGCTGTCATTCAGAATAGAAGGAAAGATAAAGAGTTTCCCAGACAAACAGAAACTAAAGTTTTTTGTGACCACTCAACTATCCCTGCAAGAAATTCTAAGGGAGATTCTGTACATGGAAAGCAGCAAGGACTACAAAGGATCAGGGAACATCATCAAAAATACAAAATCTACAAATAACACAACGGCACTAAATTCATAACTTTCAATATGTATGTCACTCTGAATGTAAATGGACTAAATGTCTCAATCAAAAGACATAGGGTGTCAGAATGGATAAAAAAGCAAAACCCATCTATATGATTCCTACAGGGTACTCATTTTAGACCTGAGGACACCTGCAGATTGAAAGTGAGGATTAGAAACCATCTAGCAGGCTAATAGAGGTCAAAAGAAAGCCAAGTACTTATATGAAAGAAACTAGATTTTAAAGCAAAGACTGTAACAAGACATGAAGAAGGGCATTGTATTATACTTAAGGGGTATATCCATCAAGAAGAGCTAACAATTAGAAACATTTATGGTCCCAACTTGAGAGCACCCAAATGTATATATCTATTAATAACAAACATAAGCAAATTTATTGATAAAAATAACATATTTGTAGGAGATTTTAATACTCCACTTACAACAAAGGACAGATCATTTAAGCAGAAAATCAACAAGGAGACAACAGCTTTGAATGACACATTAGATCAGATGGACTTAACAGATATATTCAGAACATTTCACTGAAAAGCAGCAGAATACACATTCTTCTAGAGTGCACAAGGAACATTCTTCAGAATAGATCAAATATTGGGTCACAAATCATGCCTTGACAGGTACAAAAATTTTTAGATAATAAAATGTGTATGTTTAGATCACAATGCTTGAAACGTGAAATCATTACAAGAAAAAATTTGGAAAGCCCTCAAATACATGGAGGTTAAAGAATACCCTACTAAAAAATGAATGGGTTAACCAGGAAATTATAGAAGAATTCCAAAAATACATGGAAGCAAATTAAAATAAAAACACGATAGTCTAAACCCATTTGGATGCAGCAATGGTGTTCTAAGAGGAAAATACATTGCAATCCAGGCCTATTTCAAGAGGCAAGAAAGGTCCCAAATACACAGCCTAACTTTATACCTAAAGAAGCTAAAGAAGGAGCAGAAAATAAAGCCCAAAGCCAGCAGAAGAAGGAAAATCATAAAGATTAGAGCAGAAATTAATAATAATGAATAAAAAAACAGTAGAAAATATCAATGAAACTAAGAGCTTATTTCTGGAAAGAATAAACAAAGTTCATAAACCCCCAGCCAAACTTCTCAAAAAGAAGAGAGAGAGGACTCAAATAGATAAAATCATGAATGAAAGAGGAGACATCACAACCAACACAACAGAAATAGTATTATAAAAGAATACTATAAAAATTATATGCCAACAAACTGGACCATCTGGATCAAATAAACAAATTCCTAGACACACACTACCAAAACTCAAACAGAAAGAAAGAAAACTTTAAAAGATCCATAACCAGCAAAAAATTGAATCAATTGTCAAAAATCTCCAAGAAAATAAGAGTCCTAGGCCAGAATCCCAGGGGAATTCTACCAGACATTTAAAGAAGAGTTAATACCTATTATCTTTAAACTCTTCCCAAAAAAAGTAAGGAAAGTTACTAAACTCATTCTATGAAGCAAGCATTATGTTGATGCCAAAACCAAAGACCACACTAAAAGGGAGAATTACAGACCAATATCCCTGATGAAACTGGATGCAAAAATACTCAACAAGATACAAATCAATTTCTAAGTACATTAAAATAATTATTCACCATGATCAGGTGGAATTTATTCCTGGGTTGCAGGGCTGCTTCAATATTAGCAAATCAACCAATGTGATATACCACACCAAAAAAAGAAAGGATAAGAAACATATGATCCTTGCAATAAATTTGGAAAAAGCATGTGATGAAATACAACATCTTTTCTTAATAAAAAGCCCCAAAAAAATTGGGATAGAAAGAACATACCTCAGCATCATAAGAGCCATATGTGAAAGGCTTATAGCTAATATTATCCTAAATGGGGAAAAACTGAGAGCTTCCCCCTAAGATCAGAAACATGACAGGGATGTCCACTCTCACCATTATCATTCAACATGGTACTGGAAGTCCTAGCCTCAGCAATCAGACAACAGAAAGAAATAAAAAACATCTAAGTTGGCAAGAAAGAAGTCAAAATCTCACTCTTCACAGATGACATGATACTCTCCATGGAAATCCTTAGACTCCACCAAAAGATTGCTAGGTCTGATACGTGAATTCAGCAAAGTCATTAGATATAAAATCAACATACAGAAATTGGTTGCATTTCTACATACCAATAGTGAAGCATCAGAAATGGATATCAAGGAATCGATACCATTTACATGTGCATCCAAAACTATAAGACACCTAGGAATAAACCTCACCAAAGAGATAAAAAATCTGTATGCTGAAAACTATAGAAAGCTTATGAAAGAAATTGAAGACACAAAGAAATGGAAATATATTGCATGCTCATGGATTGGAAGGACAAATATTGTTAAAATGTCAATACTACCCAAAGCAATCTATACAGTCAATGCAATCCCTATCAAAACAGCACAGAGTTCTTCACAGAGCTAGAACAAACAATCCTAAAATTTTTACGGAACCTAAAAAGGCTTTGAATAGCCAAAATGATGTTGAAAAAGAAGACTAAAGCTGGAAGCATCCCAATTCTGAACTATAAGGTATATTGCAAAGCTGTAATCATCAAGATGGTATGGTATTGGCACAAAGACAGACACCTAGATCAATGGAATTCAATAGAGTACCCAGAAATTGACCCACAAAGATATGGCAAACTAATTTTCAACAAGCAGGAAAGAGTATCCAATGGAAGTCTCTTTAGCTAATGGTGCTGGGGAAACTGGACAGTGACATGCAGAAGCATGAAACTGGACCGCTTTCTTACACCATCTACAAAAGTAAATTAAAAATGGATCAAAGACCTAAATGTGAGCCTGGAAACTATCAAAACCCTATAGGAGAAAACAGGCAGCAACCTCTTTGACTTTGGCTGCAGCAACTCCTTACTTGATGTTTCTCTGGAGGCAAGGGAAATAAAAGCAAAAATGAACTATTTGGACCTCTTCAAGATAAAAATCTTCTGCACAGCGAAGGAAACAATCGGCAAAAGTAAAAGGCAACTGATGGAATGGGAGAAGATAACTAAAAATAACATATCGGATAAAGGGTTAGTATCCAAAATCTATAAAGAACTTATCAAACTCAACACCCGAAAACAAAACAAAACAAAACAAAACAAAACAAAAATCCAGTGAAGCAATAGGTAGAAGACATGAATAGACACTTTTCCAAATAAAACATTCAGATGGCTAACAGACACATGAAAAGATGCTCAACATCACTCATCATCAGGGAAATACAAATCAAAAGTACAATGATATACAACCTCACCCGTGTCAGAATGGCTAAAATTAATAACACAAGAATCAAAGTGTTGACGAAGACGTGGAGAAAGGGGAACCTTATTGCACTGTTGGTGGCAATGCAAACTGTTTAAGCCCCTCTGTAGAACAATATGGATGTTCCTCAAAAACTAATAATAGCATTACCCTATGATCCAGCCATTGCACTATTAGGCATTTGCCCAAAGGATACAAATTTGAAGAGGGTACATGTACCCCAATGTTTATAGTAGCATTATCAAGAATAGTTGAATTATGGAGACAGCCTAAATATCCATCAACTGATGAATGGATAAAGAAGTTGCGGTACACACACACACACACACACACACACACACACACACTAGAATGTTACTAAGCCATCAAGGAGGACAAATTCTTGCTATTTGTAATAATGTGGATAGAGGTAGAATGTATTATGCTAAGCGAAATATGTCTATCAGAGAATGATTAATATCACATGATTTCACTCATAGGTGGAAATTAAGAAAAAAAGACAGATGAGCATATGGTAAGTGGATAGGGGTAGAGAGGGAGACAAACTACTAGAATGCCTTGCTAATAGAGAATAAACTGAGGATTGATGGAAGGAAATGGCTGGGAGGTGGGCTAGATGGATGATAGGTATTAAAGAGGGCATCTATTGTGATGAGCCTTGGTATTGTATGTAAGTGATGAATAACTGAACTCCACTTCCAAAACCATTATTGCACGTTATGATGGTTAGCTAAATTTTAAAATTTTAAAAAAGAACATAAAAAAGAGATACACATCTAGTTATATTATAATTAAAAAGGTAAAATTTAAAGATAAAGGATAAGTCTTGAAGGCAGTAAGAGAAATGCAATTGATCACATACATGGGAAACTCCAGAAAATTAACAGCTTATATTTCACAAGAAGCATTGCAGGCCAGAAGGGAGAAGCAGCATATCTATAAAGTGATGAAAGGGAAAAACATAACCAAGATTACCTTACCTGGCAATATTATCATTCAGAACTGTCAGATAGTTAAATATTTTCCCAGAGAAAGAAACACTTAAGGAGTTCAGCCCCACTAAACCAAACTAACAAGAAATGTCAAAGGGTCTTCATTAAGGGGAAAAGAAAATGCTTCAACTAGAAATAAGAAAATATATGATAAAAAAAATCTCACAGGTAAAGGCAAATATATAGTAAAGGTATTGATCAACCACTTAATAAGCTAGGATAAAACTTAAACATCAGAAATAGTATAATCAACTATTATTACAATAAGTAGTTAAGGCATATAAAAAATGAAAAGGTGCAAAATAAATTTCAAATATAAAACATTGGTGGATAAAGAAAAATGTAGTGACTTTAGAATGTGTTTGAATTTAAGTGATGATCATCTTAAAATAGACTGATATTTATATGTAGGTCAGTTATATATATATATACCTCATGGCAACCACAAAAGAAAAAAAAACCTACAATAGATATACAAAATATAAAGAGAAAAAAACTCAAACATAACATTACAGAAAAACATCAAACCACAAGGGAAGTCACCAAGAAAAGAAAGAAACAAAGAGAACTACAAAAATGAACAGAAAATAATTAACAAAATGGCAACAAGTCCATATTTATCATTACTTTATATGTAAATGGGTGAAATGCTCTAATCAGAAGACATAGGGTGGCTCAATGGATTAAAAAAAAACACCTGCTTATGAGCTGCCTGTAAAAGACTCACTTCAGATCAAAATACACAGAGAATGAAGGCCAAGAGGTGGAAAAGAATATTCCATGCAAACGAAAACCAAGGAAAGCTAAGGTAGATATACTCATTTCATACGAAACAGACTTTAAAACAAAGAGAATAACAAAAGTAAAAAAATAAATAAATAAGGACATGACATAATAAAGGGGTTACTTCAAGAAGAGAATTTAACATTTATAAATATTTTTGCACTCAACCTAGAGCACCTGAATATATGCAGCAAATATCAACAGACATAAAGAGAGAAAAAGACAACAATAAAATAGGAGACTTTAATACCCCACTTATATAAAGGAAAAAATCATCTAGACAGAAAATCAAAAAGGAAACAATAGCTATAAACAACATCTGGTTTCAGAAGATCCCCCCCCACAAAAAAACTGCAGAATATAATTTCTCTTCAATTGTATGTGGAATATGTTCCAGGATATATCATATGTTAAGTCACAAAATAACTCTCAATAAATACAAAAAGAGATAAATCATATAAAGAAAATTTTCGGTGCACAACAGTATGAAACTAGAAAGTAATTGCAAGAAGAAAACTGGAAAAAAAAACACAAACAAGTTAAGAGTAAACAAGATGCCACTAAACAACCAATAAATCAATGAAGAAATCAAAGTGTAAATAAAAAATACCTTGAGACAAATTCAAATGGAAACACATCTTTTCAAAATCATTGGGAGTTCTTTTTTTTAAATTTTTTATGTTTATTTATTTTTGAGAGATAGAGACAGAGTACAAGCAGGAGAGAGGCAGAGAAAGATAGAGAGAGAGGGATACACAGAATCAGAGGCAGGATCAAGGCTCTGAGCTGTCAGCACAGAGCCTAATGCGGGGCTCAAACCCACAAACAGTGAGATCATGACCTGAGCCAAAGTCGGACACTTATCCAACTGAGCCACCCAGGCACCCTATCCAAATCAATGGTAGTTCTAAGTGAGATACTTAGTTCTAAGTGATAAAGGCCTATCTCAAGAAACAAGATGTTGAGCATTTTTTCATGTATCTGTTAGCCATTTTGATGTCTTCTTTTGAAAACTGTTTATTTGTGTCTTTTACCCATTTCTTCCCCGGATTATTTGTTTTTTGGGTTTTGAATTTGATAAATTCTTTACAATTTTGGATACTAACCCTTTATCTGATATATCATTGACAAATATTATCTCCTATTCCTTCGGTTTCCTTTTAGTTTTGCTGATTTTTTCTTTCACTATGCAGAAGATTTTTATTTTAATGAGGTCCCAAAACATCATTTTTGATTTTCTTTACAGTAATAAAAACAGAGAGTGAAACAAACCATAAAAGACTCTTAAATACAGGGAACAAACTGAGGGTTGTTGGAGGGGCATTGGATGGGGGAAGGGCTAAAGCAGTAAAGGTCATTAAGGAGGACGCTTGTTGGGATGAGCACTGGGTGTTGCATGTAATTGATGAAACACTAAAATCTATTCCTTCAATCATTATTACACTTTATGTTAACTAACTTGGATTTAAATTTAAAAAAATAATAGAAAATAAAAACCAACTAACCAACCAACAAACAAAAAAGTAAATGCTAGTTGAGATCCTGTAAGATTCCTGGATTCTGACTTAAATGAGCAGGTGGGGTTCAAAATATGTTTGAATGAATGCATGAAAATCTTTTAAAAACAACAAAGGATGGGGCACCTGGGTGGCTCAGTCGGTTAAGCGGCCGACTTCGGCTCAGGTCATGATCTCAAGGTCCGTGAGTTCAAGCCCCGCATCGGGCTCTGTGCTTATAGCTCAGAGCCTGGAGCCTGTTTCGGATTCTGTGTCTCCCTCTCTCTGACCCTCCCCCATTCATGCTCTGTCTCTCTCTGTCTCAAAAATAAATAAACGTTGAAAAAAAATAAAAAAAAACAATAAAGGATCGCATTTAAATGTAGAACAAAAGTAAATTGATTTCTTTGATTTTTTTCATTTTATGTAGAGATTTATAAAGGAAAAACTAATATCTTGTTTTGCAAAGATTTTTAAGACATTCTGTATTTTAAAAATTGTATAATCACTTTTCATAGTATATGATTTTAATTGAGGAGAAAATATCATTTTACATTTGTAATCCTAGAAACAAACTAAAACTTAATATGCAGTTGTCAGAAGCAATAAATACAATTTTCCTTAGTAATTGTTTTAAATGATTAATGAAAGGGAAATGTGGTTCTTTAAAATTTTTTCTTAACTTTATTCATTTTTGAGAGACAGAGACAGAGCATGAGCGGGGAAGGGGCAGAGAGAGAGAGGGAGACACAGAATCTGAAGCAGGTTCCAGGCTCTGAGCTGTCAGCACAGAGCCCAACACAGGGCTTGAACTCACGAACTGTGAGATCATGACCTGAGCCGAAGTCGGACACTCAACCAACTGAGCCACCCAGGCACCCCGGAAATGTGGTTCTTTTAAAATATAAGCATAATCAAAATCTCTAGCCAGACTGATGAAGAAAATAAGAAAGGGCCCAAATAAATAACACTAGAAATTAAACAGAAGCTACAACTAACGCGACAGAAATAGAAAAAAAAATTATAAGAGATTGTGATGAACAATTATAAACCAACAGATTTGAAAACCTGGAACAAGTGGATACATTCTTAGAAACACACAACCTTCCAAGACAAAATCTCAATGAAAGTAGAAAATCTGAAGAGATCTATTACAAGTAATAAAACTGAATCAGTAATTCCAAACTCCAAAAAAAAAAAAAAAAAAAACCTAAAATTCCAGGACCAGATGACTCCATAAGTGAATACAACTAAGCATTTAAAGAATAACTAGCATATATATTTCTCAAATTATTCAAACAAATAAGAAAAAAATCATACTCCCAGGGCACCTGGGTCATTCAGTTGGTTAAGCGTCCAACATTGGCTTCAGGTCATCATCTCATGGTTCATGGGCTCTAGCTCCATGTCGGTCTTTGTGCTTGTTAACAGCTCACAGCCTGGAGCCTGCTTCTGTTTCTGTGTCTCCCTCTCTTTCTGCCCCTCCCCCGCTTGCACTCTGTCTGTTTCTCTCTCTCAAAAATAAATAAACATCTAAAAAATTTTAAAAAAATCATACCCCTAAGCTCATTTTACAAGGCCAGCATTATCCTGATATCAAAAGCACACAAATAAATTACAAAAAAAGGAAACTATAGGCCAATATCCTTGATGTACATATATGCAAATACTCTCAACAAATTATTAGCAGACAAAATTCAACAAATCACCTTAAAGCGTCATACACCACAATCAAGAGGGCTTTATTACAGGGATGAAAGATTGGCTCCACAATCACAAATCAATCAACTTGTTACAACACATTAACAACAACAACAACAAAAGATAAAAAGCATATGATCACCTCAATACATGCAAAAAATGTGAAAAAATTCAATATTCATTTATGATAAGAGCTTTCAAGAAGTGAGTATAGAAGCAGCTTGCCTCAGTATAATAAATGACATAATGACAGACCCACAGCCAACATCATAATCAATGGTGAAAATGTGAAAGATTTTCCTTCAAGATCAGGAACAAGACAAGATGCCCACTTCTGTCACTTTTATTTAACATAATATTGGAAGTTCTAGCCACAACAGTTAAGCAACTAAGAGAAATAATAGTCATACAAATTGGAAAGGAAAAAGGAACATTATCACTATTTGCAGATGACATGACACTATATATGGAAAACTTTAACGATTTCATAAAAAATTATTAGGACTACTAAATGAATTCAATAAGGCTGCATGATAAAAATAAATATACATTAATTGGTTGTGGTTCTATACAGTAATAATTAGCCATCAGAAAGAAAAAATTTAGAAAATAATCCCACTTATAATTCTATCAAAAATAAAATAACTAGAATTTTTACCCATGAGGTGAAAGAATTGTACTCTTTAAACTGTAAAAAACCGATAAAGAAAACTGACACAATTAAATGGAAAAAATATTCCATGCACATGGCCTGAAAGGGTTTATATTGATCAAATGTCTATACTATCCAAAGCAATCTACAAATTCAATATAATCTCCATCACAACACCAACAGAAGTTTTCACAAAGCTAAAACAAAACAAAAAAAAATTCTAAAATTTGTATGGAACAACGAAACACCCCAAATAGCCAGTGTGATCTTGAGAAAGTAGAAAGCTTGAGGAACTAATATCCTCGATTACAATCCAAAGTACAAAACTATGTGAATAAAAACAATGTGTTACTGAAATGAAGGGAGACACTTATATCAATGGAATAGAATAGCACAGAAATAAACCCAGGTGGGGCGCCTGGGTGGCTCAGTCAATTAAATGTCCAACTTCAGCTCAGGTCATGATTTCACAGTTTGTGAGTCCAAGCCTCATGTCAGTCTCTGTGTTGAGAACTGAGAGCCTGAAGACTGCTTCAGATTATGTGTCCTTCTCTCTCTACCCCTCCCCTACTCACTCTGCTCAAAAAATGAATAAATGTTAATTTTAAAAAACTAAAAAAAAAAAAAAAGTAAACCCAGGCATACATGGTCAATTAACTCACGATAAACCAGACAAGAACATAGAATAGAAAAAGGACAGTCTTTTTAATATATGGTGTGGGGAAAATTGGATAGCTATATACATAAAACTAAAAATAAAACTAGAACACTATCTTACATTACACACACAAAACAAATTCAAACTGGATTACAGACTTGAATGTAAGTACTAAAATCACAAAACAACTGGAAGAAAATGTAAGCAGTAAGCCCTTTGACATCGGTTTCATCAATATTTCTTGGATCAGTCTCCTCAGGCAAGGGCAACAAAAACTAAAATAAACATACTGAATTACATAAAACTAAAAAGCTTTTGCACAGCGAAGGAAACTGTCAACAAAATGAAAAGTCAATCTACTTAATGGAAGAAGATATTTTCAAATTACACATCTGATAAAGGGTTAATATCTAAAATACATAAAGAATTTACACAACTTAATGTCAAAAAACTCAAAACAAACTACCAAATTAAAAAATGGACACAGGACTTGAATAGACGCCTCTCCAAAAGGACATACAGATGGCCAACAGAGATTTAAAAAGATGTGAAACATCACTGATCATTGGCGAAACACAAATGCACAATGATGTATCACCTCACATCTTTTAGAATGATTGCTATAAAAACAAACAAACAAACAAACAAAAAACCAAAGAGGGGCGCCTGAGTG
Organism: Neofelis nebulosa; assembly: GCF_028018385.1. Taxonomy (NCBI): domain Eukaryota; kingdom Metazoa; phylum Chordata; class Mammalia; order Carnivora; family Felidae; genus Neofelis; species Neofelis nebulosa. The sequence continues at coordinate 52,380,774 of NC_080800.1, forward strand.
CCTCAGTTAGTTGAGCGACTGACTTCGGCTCAGGTTACTATCTCATGGTCTGTGGGTTGGAGCCTCATGTCAGGCTCTGTGCTGACAGCTCAGAGCCTGGAGCCTGCTTCAGATTCTGTGTCTCCCTCTCTCTCTGCTCCTCCCGTGTTTGCGCTCTGTCCCATTCTCTCTCTCAAAAAAATAAATAAACATTTAAAAATTATTTAAAAAAAAACAGAAGAAAGAAACAAAGGAGGGGAGAGGAGGAAAGAAAGGAAAGGAAAGGAAAGGAAAGGAAAGGAAAGGAAAGGAAAGGAAAGGAAAGGAAAGGAAAAACAAAAGATAAAAAGAAAAGAAAAGAAAAGAGGAAAAAAAGGAAAGAAAACAAGTGCTGGCAAGGATGTAGAGAAAAGAGATGTCTTGTGGACTATTGTTGTAAAGGTAAATTGGGGCAGCCACTATGGGAACCAGTATAAAGCTTCCTCAAATAATTAAAAATAAAACTACCATATATCCAGCAATTATTCTCTTATGTATTTATCTAAAGGAAATGAAAATACTCTCTCCAAAATGTATCTGCACACCCATATTCACTGCAGCATTATTTAAAATACCCAATTATACAAACAAATGTTTATCAATGAATAAGTAAAAACATTATGTAATATATATAAATATAATTCAACCATAAAAAAGGAAATCCCATTTTTGACAACAAAGATTTACCTTGAGGCCATTGCACTAAGTGAAATAAGTCATATAGTGAAAAGACATATAGCATATCATCTCACTTATAAGTGGAATAAAAAAAACAGATATAAAGAAAATATTGATGGTTGACAGTGGTGGAGGGGAGGTGGGCGAAATATGTGAAGGTGGTCGAGATGTGTCCTTCCACTTATAAAATCAGTAAGTCCTGGAGATGTAATACACAACATTTAATAATACCTTTTGGTATATTTGAAAGTTTTTAAGAGAGTAGATCTTAAAACTTCTCACCACAAGAAAAAAAATTGTAACTATGTGTGGTGATAGATGTTAACTAGATTATTGTTGTGATGATTTCACAAAATGCACATATATCAAATAATTTTGTTGTACACCTGAAACTAATACAATGCTTTATCTCAATTATAATCTGAATTTTTAAAAGCTACAGTATATATATATATATATATTACAGTATATATATATATATATAATTTAACTAATTATAAATTAATTATGTATATAATTAAATATATAATTTAATTAATATGGATGCTAGACCTAAATGTCATGGCTACAATTATTAAACTATTTTTTTAAGTTTTTATTTTACTTCCAGCTAGTTAACATACAGTGCTGTATTAGTTTCAGGTGTACAATATAGTGATTCAACACATCCAAATATCAAATGTGCTACTCATAACAAGTGCATTCCTTACTCCCCATCACCAATTTAACCTGTCCCTTCACCACAATCCCTTCTGGTAACCATTAATTTGTTCTTATAATTAAGAGTCTGTTTCTTGGATTTCTCTCCATCTCTCTCTTTTCCCTTTGCTAGTTTGTTTTGTTTCTTAAATTCCACATATGAGTGAAATCATATGGTATTTGTCCTCTGATTTATTTTGCTTATATTATACTCTCTACCTCCATCAATGTCACTGCAAAAGGCAACATTTCACTCATTCTTTTATGGTTGAATAGCATTCCATTGTATAAATGGAACTTATACAATTCTTCTTTATCCATTCACTTATGAATGGACACTTGTGCTTCTTCCGTATTTGACTATTATAAATGATGCTGCTTTAAACACTGGGGTGCATATATATCCCTTTGAATTAGTGTTCTTTTACTCTGTGGCTAAATGCCAAAAGTGCAATGGTCAGATCAATAGGTAGTTCTATTTTTCGCTTTTTGACGAACCTCCAAACTTTTTTCCATAGTGGCTGCACCATTATGCATACCCACCAACAGAGCATTAGTGTTCTTTTTTTCCATATCCTCGCCAACACCTGTCGCTACCTGTGTTGTTTATTTTTGTCATTCTGACAGGTGTGAGGTGATGTCTCACTGTACTTTTAAATTGCATTTTCCTGATGATAAGTGATATTCAGTATCTTTTCATACGTATGTAGGCCATCTGGAGAAATGTCTGTTCCTGTCATCTGTCCATTTCTTAATCGGATTATTTGGTTTTTGGGTGTTGAGTTTGATAAGTTCTTTATATATTTTGGATACTAACATTTTATCAAATATTTCATTTGCAGATGTGTATTCCCATTCTGTAGGATGCTTTTTAGTTTTGTTGATTGTTTCCCTCACTGTGAAGAAGGCTGTTATTTTGATGAAATCCCAATATTTTATTTTTGCTTTTGTTTCCTTTGCCTCAGGAGACATATCTAGGAAGAAGTTGCTATGGCTGATGTCAAAGAAGATACTGATAGTGTTCTTTTCTAGGATTTTTATGGTTTCCTGTCTCAAATTCAGGTCATTAATCCATTTTGAATTTATATGTGTGTATAGTTGTAAGAAAGTGGCCCAGTTTCATTCTTTTGGATGTTGCCATGCAGTTTTCCCAATATCATTTCTTAAAGAGACTGTCGTTTTCCCATTGAATATTCTTTTCTGCTTTGTTGAAGATTAATTAGCCATATAGTTAGGGGTTCATTTCTGGGTTTTCTATTCTGCTCTGTTGATCTATGTGTCTATTTTTGTGCCACTACCATACTGTCTTCAATATAACTTGAAGTGATGTAACTTGTAATATAACTTGAAGTCCAGAATGGTGATGTTTCAACCTTTGCTTTTCTTTTTCAAGGTTGCTTTAGCTATTTGGGGACTTTTGTGGATCTATACAAATTTGAGATTGTTTGTTTTGGTTCAATGAAAAATGTTGTTGGTATTTTGATAAGAATTGTATTAAATGTGTAGATTGTTTTGGATAATACAGATATTTTAACAATATTTGGTTTTCCAATCCATGAGCATTGAATGTCTTTCCATTTCTTTATATCATCTTTAATTTATTTCATCGACATTTTATAGTTTTCAGACTGTAGTCTGAAAAAGGTCTTTAACCTTTTTAGTTAGGTTTACTCCTAGGGATTTTATTATTGTTAGTGCAATTGCAAATCGTATTGTTTTCTTAATTTTTCTTTCTGCTGCTTCATTATTGTTGTGTAGAAATACAACAGATCTCTATACATTGATTTTGTATCCTGTGACTTTACTGAATTCATTTATCAGTTCTAGTAGCATTTTGGTGGAGTCTTTTGGGGTTTTCTATATAGAGTATCATGTCATCTGCAAAGAGTGAAAATTTTCTAATTCTATACTGGTTTGGATGTCCTTTTTTTCTTTCTATTGTCTGATTGCTGTGTCTATGACTTCCAGTGCTATGTTGAGTAAAAGAAGTGATGAGAGTGGACAGACATCCTTGTTTTGTTCTTGACCTTAGGGGAAAAGCTCTCCGTTTTTCCCCATTAAAGATGTTGTTCTTGATAAAAGGCCTTTATTATGTTGAGGTATGTTCCCTCTAAACCTACTTTGCTGAATGTTTTTATCATGAATTGATGTTGTACTTTGGAAATTGCTTTTTCTGCATCTATTGAAATGATTATATGGTTCTTATCCTTTCTCCTATTGATGTGATGTATCACATTGATTGATTTGTGAATATTGATCCACTCTTGAAACCCAGGAATAAGTCCCACTTGATCATAGTAAATGATTTTTTTAAATGTATTGTTGAATTAGTTTTGCTAGAACTTTTTGAGGATTTTTGCATCTATGTTCAGGAATATTGGCCTGCAGTACTCTTTTTTAGTGATGTCTTTTTCTGGCTTCGGTATCAGGATATTGCTGGCCTCATAGAATGAATTTGGAAGTTTTCCTTTTGTTTCGATTTTTTAGAGTAGTTTGAGAAGAATAGGAATTAATTCTTTAAATGTTTGGTAGAGTTAGCCTATGAAGACATATGATCCTAGACTTTTTTTTTTTTTTTTAACTTTCAGAATATATTTTATTTTTATTTTTTTTTTTATTTTTTTTTTTATTTTTTTTTTATTTTTTTATTTTTTTTTATTTTTATTTATTTATTTATTTATTTATTTATTTATTTTTTTTGAAATTTACTGTCAAATTGGTTTCCATACAACACCCAGTGCTCATCCCAAAAGGTGCCCTCCTCAATACCCATCACCCACCCTGCCCTCCCTCCCACCCCCCATCAACCCTCAGTTTGTTCTCAGTTTTTAACAGTCTCTTATGCTTTGGCTCTCTCCCACTCTAACCTCTTTTTTTTTTTTTTCCCCTTCCCCTCCCCCATGGGTTTCTGTTACGTTTCTCAGGATCCACATAAGAGTGAAACCATATGGTATCTGTCTTTCTCTGTATGGCTTATTTCACTTAGCATCACACTCTCCAGTTCCATCCACGTTGCTACAAAAGGCCATATTTCATTCTTTCTCATTGCCACGTAGTATTCCATTGTGTATATAAACCACAATTTCTTTATCCATTCATCAGTTGATGGACATTTAGGCTCTTTCCATAATTTGGCGATTGTTGAGAGTGCTGCTATAAACATTGGGGTACAAGTGCCCCTATGCATCAGTACTCCTGTATCCCTTGGATAAATTCCTAGCAGTTCTATTGCTGGGTCATAGGGTAGGTCTATTTTTAATTTTCTGAGGAACCTCCACACTACTTTCCAGAGCGGCTGCACCAATTTGCATTCCCACCAACAGTGCAAGAGGGTTCCCGTCTCTCCACATCCTCTCCAGCATCTATAGTCTCCTGATTTCTTCATTTTGGCCACTCTGACTGGCGTGAGGTGGTATCTGAGTGTGGTTTTGATTTGTATTTCCCTGATGAGGAGCGATGTTGAACATCTTTTCATGTGCCTGTTGGCCATCCGGATGTCTTCTTTAGAGAAGTGTCTATTCATGTTTTCTGCCCATTTCTTCACTGGGTTATTTGTTTTTCGGGTGTGGAGTTTGATGAGCTCTTTATAGATTTTGGATACTAGCCCTTTGTCCGATGTGTCATTTGCAAATATCTTTTCCCATTCCGTTGGTTGCCTTTTAGTTTTGTTGGTTGTTTCCTTTGCTGTGCAGAAGCTTTTTATCTTCATAAGGTCCCAGTAATTCACTTTTGCTTTTAATTCCCTTGCCTTTGGGGATGTGCCGAGTAAGAGATTGCTACGGCTGAGGTCAGAGAGGTCTTTTCCTGCTTTCTCCTCTAAGGTTTTGATGGTTTCCTGTCTCACATTCAGGTCCTTTATCCATTTTGAGTTTATTTTTGTGAATGGTGTGAGAAAGTGGTCTAGTTTCAACCTTCTGCATGTTGCTGTCCAGTTCTCCCAGCACCATTTGTTAAAGAGACTGTCTTTTTTCCATTGGATGTTCTTTCCTGCTTTGTCAAAAATGAGTTGGCCATACGTTTGTGGGTCTAGTTCTGGGGTTTCTAGTCGATTCCATTGGTCTATGTGTCTGTTTTTATGCCAATACCATGCTGTCTTGATGATGACAGCTTTGTAGTAGAGGCTAAAGTCTGGGATTGTGATGCCTCCTGCTTTGGTCTTCTTCTTCAAAATTACTTTGGCTATTCGGGGCCTTTTGTGGTTCCATATGAATTTTAGGATTGCTTGTTCTAGTTTCGAGAAGAATGCTGGTGCAATTTTGATTGGGATTGCATTGAATGTGTAGATAGCTTTGGGTAGTATTGACATTTTGACAATATTTATTCTTCCAATCCATGAGCAGGGAATGTCTTTCCATTTCTTTATATCTTCTTCAATTACCTGCATAAGCTTTCTATAGTTTTCAGCATACAGATCTTTTACATCTTTGGTTAGATTTATTCCTAGGTATTTTATGCTTCTTGGTGCAATTGTGAATGGGATCAGTTTCTTTATTTGTCTTTCTGTTGCTTCATTGTTAGTGTATAAGAATGCAACTGATTTCTGTACATTGATTTTGTATCCGGCAACTTTGCTGAATTCATGTATCAGTTCTAGAAGACTTTTGGTGGAGTCTATCGGATTTTCCATGTATAATATCATGTCATCTGCAAAAAGCGAAAGCTTGACTTCATCTTTGCCAATTTGGATGCCTTTGATTTCCTTTTGTTGTCTTGATCCTAGACTTTTGTTTGTTGGGAGTTTGTTGATTAATGAATCATTTTTTGCTGCTTATTGGTTTGTTCAATTTTTTTTTATTTCTTCCTTTTTTAGTTTTGGTAGTTTATATGTTTCTCGACATTTATCCATTTCTTCTAGTTTGTCCAATTATTTGGCATATATTTTTTCATAATATTCTCTTATGATTGTATTTCTGATGTGTTATTTCTCCTTTCTCATTTGTGATTTTATTTATTTGAGTCCTTTCTCTATGTCTCTCTGTCTCTGTCTCTATTTTTTGGTAAGTCTAATTAGAGGATTATTGCATTTATTGATATTTTCAAAAAACTAGTTCTAGGTTTCATGAAACTGTTCTATTGGTTTTTTGTTTGTTTTGTTTTCTTGGTGTTGTTGTTGTTTCTGTTTTTTAGTTTCTGTATCACTTACTGCTGCTTTAATTTGTATTATTTCCTTCCTCTGCCGGCTTTAGGCTTTGATTGTTGTTCTTTTCCTAGCTCCTTCAGGGGTAAGTCTAGGTTGTTTGTCTGAGATTTTTCTTGCTTTTTGAGGTAATCCTGTATTGCTACAAATTTCCCTATTAGAATTACCTTTGCCATATCCCAGAAGTTTTGAACCATTGTTTTCATTTTCATTTGTTTTCAAGTACTTTTATATTCCTTATTTTGTTTCCTCGTTGGCCAATTTATTCTTCAGTAGCATGTTGTTTAATCTCCATGTATTAGTTGTTTTTCATGTTTTTTTTTCCCCTTCTGGTTGACTTCTAGTTTCATAGTGCTGTGTTCAGAAAATATGCATAGTATGATTTTGATCTTCTTGAACTTGTTGAAGTTTGTTATGTGACTTAATATGTGATCTATTTTGGAGAATGTTCCATGTGCACTTGAAAAGAATGTGTATTCTGCAGTTTTAGGATGGAATGTTCTGAATATATCTGTTAAGTTCTTCTAGTCCAGTGTTTCATTCAAAGCCATTGTTTCCTTGTTGATTTTCTGTTTATATGATCTGTCCATTAATGAAGTGGAGTGTTAAAGTCCCAAACTATTATTGTGTTATCAATTTTTCCTATATGTTTGTTATTAACTGTTTTGTGTATTTGGGTGCTTTCATGTTGGATGCATAAATATTTACAATTGTTATATCTTCTTTTCGGATTGTTTCCTTTATCATTATAAAGTTTCCTTTTTTGTCTCCATTACAGTCTTGGTTAAAGTCTATTTTTCCTGCTGTAAGTATTGCTACTTAATTGCTTCTCGGCCTTTTGGCTAAGATCAATTGAAGTATTGCTACTTAGGCTTTCTTTAGACATCCATTTGCATGGTAGATGTTCTCCATTCTCTCACTTTCAATCTGCAGCTGTCTTTAGGTGTAAAATGGGTCTCTTGTAGACAGCATATAGACGGGTCATGTTTTTCTTTCAACCCATTCTGTCATGCTATGTCTTTTGATTGGAGCATTCAGTCCATGTATAGTCAAAGTAATTATTGATAAATGTGTATTTGTTGTCATTTTATTACTTGTTTTGTGATTGGTTCTGAAGATGCTCTTTGATCTTCTCTTATCTTTCTCTCTTTCATGTATTATTGCTTATCTTTAAAGAGATACTTGGATTTCCTTCTCTTAATTTGCATATCTACTAGTGTTTTTTTTTAAAACAGGGATACCATTAGGTTTGAATATAATCTCATGTGCATATAGCAATCTTTATTAATTTGGTTATCATTTAAGTTTGAATCCATTCCTTTCTCCTCTCTCCCCACATTTTGGTACATGTTATTATATTTTAGATCATTTTTGTGACTTCCTTGACTCATTTTTTACAGAAATAATCATTTTTACTGCTTTTGTGCTACTTACTTCTGTATTCTCAATTCTATTCTCTCTTTTCCACTCATTGAGAAGCTTTTACTATTTCTTGAAGACTGGTTTAGTGGTCTGGTCATGAACTTATTTAGTTTTTGATTGTATGGGAATCTCTATCTCACCTTCTATTCTGAAAGGTAGCCTTGCTGGATAGATTATTCTTGGCTGCAGATTTTTCCCATTCAGCACTTTGAATATATCATGACACTCCCTTCTTGATTGCCAAATTTCTGCTGACCAATCTCATGATACCCTTATGGATTGTCCCTTGTAGCTTACGGTATTCTTTTGTCTTACTGATTTCCTTTTTTTCTTTATTGCTATATTTTGCAAATTTAACTACAATATATCTTGGTGTCAGTCTACTTTTGTTGCTTTTATTGGGGGACTGTCTATGTTCTCTGGATCTGGATATCTGTTTCTTTCCCCAGAATAGAGTTTTTATCTATTATTTCTTCAAATAAATATCTGCCTTTTTCTCTGTCTCTTCTTCTTCTGGGACTCCTATAATATGGATGTTATTATGTTTGATGGAGTCACTGAATTACTTAAATCTATTCTTGTTTTGCATACTTCTTTTATCTTTCTTTTGTTATCCTTGATTACTTCCCATTACTCTGTCTTTGAGGTCACTAATTTGTTCCTGTCCTTCTTCCTTCTTGCCACTCATTTTATCAAGAATGTTTCTTAATTTATTGTGCCTTTTATCTCTGCTGTTATTCCTTATCTTCATGTTAAGGGTCTCACTCATGTTTTCCACTCTTTCCTCAAGTCCAGTGCGCATTCTTATTATCATTGCTTTAAATTCTGTATCAAGTATGTTACTTACATATATTTCTTTTATTATTGTTATTATTATTATTATTATTATTATTTATTTTAGAAAGACAGAGAAAGAAAGGGAGAGCATGAGTAGGATGGAGGGGAAGAGGGAGAGAAAGAGAGAGAGAGAGAATTTTAAGCAGTCTCAATGCTCAGTACAAAGCCCAATGCAGGGCTCGATCCCATGACCCTGGTATGATGACCTGAACTGAAATCAAGAGTCAAATACTCAACTTACTGAGCCACCCAGATGTCCCCATCTACTTCTTCTAGATCTCTGGCTGTAGCTTTTTCATTGTCATTCATTTGAAATAAATTTCTCTGTCTACTCATTTTGTGTCTCTCTTTGTGTCTATGTCTGTGTATCAAGAAAGTCAGCTGTGTATTCTGCTAGTTAAAGTAGTAACTTTAAGAAAAAGAGGTACTGGAGTGTCCTGCATGGCTGTCCCCTTTTCACTAGAACTTGGCACTTCAGGAGATTATCCTACATATGTTGCTTATGCCCTACTGTTGTGTCTGAGTCATTTTTCTTTTCAGTGCAGTTGTTTGCACTGATACTCTGCCTGTTGTGGGTTGTACTTGCTCTCTATGTCATTAGTAAGACACATGCAGGCCATATCTGAGGGGGTACGCTTTTTAGGGAACTTGAGAAAGGGCAGGGATGTTAGGAAAATTTGTGATGAGCCACTAGTCCTATGCCAAATCCCCTGAGATGCTGTGGTGGCTAGTAACTGCATACTGGGGCAGCTGGGACACAAGGCTGGTCATGATGATGTGGTTGTTCCCAGTGCAATGGCTTGGCATAGTGCACAATCACTTGGTGGCTGGGTGGGTGCACAGCAACAGCTATATACCTGTGGCTGTGAAGTCATGCCATGGGGCCTGGGCTATGTTTGGAGCACAATGGCAGCTGGTGGTTTGAGGCTGGGTGTGGTACAGTGGATATGTTTTATGGTACAGTGGATATGAGTTGTGAGCAGTAGCAGCTATGCACACATGACCGGGTAAGACATGTGCGTGGTTTTAACAAAATTATCCCTATGCCCAGGACCGAGGCCAGCAGACTTGGAGTGGATGAGACCTCAAGAATACTCGTGTGCATGGCACACTGCTGACAAGTTAGGTAGCAAGTGTCTGTGTGGCCCTGAACACCACAGTTATTTCCACATTTATGCTGGGAGGAGGGAGAAGAAAATGGCACCTGCCATCTCCCTCATTTTTGGAGAAGTCCCTCTACACACTCCAAAATTAGTATGAAACCATCTCTTTTCCATTTGCCCCTGGTGTTGTGTAAACTTCATTTTTATGTCCTTTCCACAAAGTCTGTTGTCTCCTTAAGGGTGGTAACCCAGCTACTACTTGCCATCTTACCTTGCCCAGTTCTGAGACAGCCAAGGTTCCGTGGAAAGTTGAGAAAGCTCAGGTTCCATGTGTCACTGGTTTAAAAAACACACACAGATTTCAAAGTATCTGGTTTTTAAAGACAAACATTATTGTAATTAGTCTTTACCATGTGAGCTCCCTGGTAGGAGGGACAATTTCTAGGCACTAGAAAACCTCCCTCCACCTTTCAGACTTTTTAAAATTTCAGATGCAGATACTTCTATTTAGTTGTGGAGTTTCTTTTTCCATTCTTTGAAACTCTCCAGTTGATTGACTTGGGTGTGGATAATGTCTTGTTGAAAACATAGGATGGGTGAGCTCAGGATTCTCCCACTCCACAATCATTCAAACTGACCAAAATTATAAAACTCTTGAAAGAAAACAAATGTGTAAATTTTATTGAATTTTGATTAGGCAAGGAACACTTAGATAAGACATCAAAAGAAAAGAAGAGCGAAAAATAAAAAAGAAAGAAACAAGAAATATATTTCGGATTTCATAAAAGTTAATAATGAGAGAGGGAGCTAAGGTGGTGGCATAGTACTAGGACCCTAGGCTCATCTCCTTCCTTGAACACAACTAGATAACTATCAAATCATTCTGAATACCCAAGAAATTGAACTGAGGACAGACAGAACAAATTCTACAACTAGAGGGATAGAGGAAGCCACATTGAGGAACTTAGAAAATGTGGAGACATTATTTGGAGGAGAAATGGATAGAAGGTGCTGTTGAGGAGAGTGATTCCTGGTCAGTGAGAAAGGCAAGAGAGAGGAGCACACAGGGGAATGCACAAGAACACTTCCCCAAAGCCATAGGCTAAGATGGGTTGATTTTCATTAGTTTTTGCAATCATCAGGGCTTGAAGACTGGATTTTTAAAGGTCAGCGGGCTTGGCTGGGATAGAGGCCTGAAAGCACTGTCCTACTGGTGGAGAAACGGTAGGCAAACAACCAGGGGACAGCTGGCACAATCTAAAGAAATCCTGGGACCCACAGGTCTCAGGACCCACAGGTGTGGGGATAGCTTTTAGCTTTGTTCAGCAAAGCTGAGGATGGCAGAAAGGATTACTCAGTATTCCATGCAAGTCAAGAGAGGTGAGAGAGTGGTTAAGGGAAGCCAGTCTGACCTGCTCTCAAGCTGTCATATTTATTAAGCATACATTTAGGGAAACAATGAGCAATATGTCAGTGGGCTATGTGCCAGTAAGAACATATAGAAAAAGTGTAGAAAAACAAATTAAGACAGGGTAAAATATCCCATGTGATAACATGGTCTAAGGAATTTATGAGCATAGGCAGGACTTATCCCTATGATATACATTAACTAGATAAGTGAAGTGAGTGCCCCCTAGGTATACATTAACTAGATGAGTAAAGCACGGCTTGCTGTTTTCAGGAAGCCCAAAAAGCAGTGTTCTGCTTTTCAATGTGTTCCCTATAACCTCCTAACCCAGGACATAGCTATTTGATTTCCCACAAACAGGTGGAAGACTGTTTGCTCTTCTTAGCATGTTAGTGAGAGGTGGGTTCACAGAAACACTTCTCCAGGTACAAAAGAGCCAGCGGGTGCAATTTCTTTCTCTTGCCTCTCAGCATAGGTTCAGAGTCGATTGCCAAGGGCACCTCAGCCCCAACACTTGAGCCTAACCTATTTGCTCCAATTCTCTTGATGCTGCACTCTTGGCAGGACTACCTCCTCAGTCTGACCTATGAAAGTCCAAGTGTGGCAAGACCCTGCCCCAAAAGACCAGTGCAGGTACTGACCCACACTTAGAGCTTGGAGTTTTAAAAGTCAGCAGGCTTATCTGGGATAGAGCCTGGATGTCACTGTGCTACTCCTGGAGAGAAGACAGGCAAACAAACTAGAGGGATACAGCATGTAAACAGGGATCTAAAAATGTCTGGAATGCACAGTGGGGGCAGATTTTTCACTCTTCTAGAAGTGCTTACCTGAGAGTACCAAGCATGCACACCCCTCTCCAGGGAAAAGGTAGCTGACTGGCACCAATTCCCTCCACTACCCCTCTGCATAAACTCAGAAATACCTTCAGTAAATAGCAAAATGTCCACACTGGCCGCCTAACCTATTTACAACAAGTCCTACCCCACTACCCTCTGCCTGCACTGCCCTTCTCAGTCAAGTGTGCCTCAGTCCCAACATGATGGTCCCTTATCCTGAAGACCAGCAGAAACCCCACCCACATCATGTCTCCCGACCAGAGTTCTACAAGTCTTCAGTTCTAGTGGAAGGAGCATCAGGTCTCATTTAACAAGCAGAGCAGAGAACACCTGGTTAAAACTCACCACACTCTGGACAAGGTCAAAATATTGCCCACTGTAGGCAAGGAAAGCCTCTACAGATGACTGGAATGAAGGATAGAACAGCCAAAACACAACAGCAGAGTACACACAGCACAAACCAGAGAAATTCCCTGAAACAACAGGCCCTGGACATTATATGACCTCTTATTCATAAAGGTTTTACTCTCAGGAGCAGAAAACACACTTTTATAACACAGAGAAGAAGACAGAAACTTGGATAAAATAATACCATGGAGGAATTCAACCTGAATGAAATAACAAAATAAGGTCATGGCCAGAGATTTATGTAATGGACATAAGTAATATGACTGATGGAGAATTTAAATCAATGATCATAATAATGCTCACAGGTCTTGAGAAAAGAATGAAATACTTCAGGGAGGTGCTTTCCACAAAGAAAAGGGCTAAAAAAAATCAGACAGAAATGAAAAAATGCAATAACTCAGATTCAGAGAAGACTGGAAGCAATGAACACAAGGATGAAATAGTCAGAAGAGAGACTGGGAAGATGGCAGCATAGGAGGACGCTGGGCTCACCACGCGTCCTGATGATCACTTAGATTCCACCTACACCTGCCTAAATAACACAGAAAACCGCCAGAGGATTAGCAGAACGGAGTCTCCGGAGCCAAGCGCAGACAAGAGGCCCACGGAAGGGGGTAGGAAGGGCGGGGAGGCGGTGCGCGCCCCAGGGACTGGCGGGAGGGAGCCGGGACGGAGGGGCGGCTCGCCGGCCAAGCAGAGCCCCCGAGTCGGGCTGGCAAAAGCGGAGGGGCCGGACGGACTGTGTTCCGACAGCAAGCGCGACTTAGCGTCTGGGAGGTCAGAAGTTAACAGCTCTGCTCAGAAAGCGGGAAGGCTGGAGGACAAAGGGAGGGAGAGCTGCTGAGCCCCCGGACGGCAGAGCTCAGCTTGGCGGGGAACAAAGGCGCTCGCCAGCGCCATCTCCCCCGCCCATCCCCCAGCCAAAATCCCAAAGAGAACCAGTTCCTGCCAGGGAACTTGCTCGCTCCGCCCAAACACCCAACTCTGTGCTTCTGCGGAGCCAAACCTCCGGCAGCGGATCTGACTCCCTCCCGCTGCCACAGGGCCCCTCCTGAAGCGGATCACCTAAGGAGAAGCGAGCTAAGCTGGCCCCTCCCGCCCCCGTGCACCTTGCCTACCCACCCCAGCTAATACGCCAGCTCCCCAGCACCAGAAGCCTGGCAGTGTGCAAGTAGACCAGATGGGCCACACCACCCCACAGTGAATCCCGCCCCTAGGAGAGGGGAAGAGAAGGCACACACCAGTCTGACTGTGGCCCCAGCGGTGGGCTGGGGGCAGACATCAGGGCTGACTGCAGCCCCGCCCACCAACTCCAGTTATACACCACAGCACAGGGGAAGTGCTCTGCAGGTCCTCACCACTCCAGGGACTATCCAAAATGACCAAACGGAAGAATTCCCCTCAGAAGAAACTCTAGGGAATAACAACAGCCAATGAACTGATCAAAAAGGATTTAAATAATATAACAGAAAGTGAATTTAGAATAATAGTCATAAAATTAATCGCTGAGCTTGAAAATAGTATAGAGGACAGCAGAGAATCTCTTGCTACAGAGATCAAGGGACTAAGGAACAGTCATGAGGAGCTGAAAAACGCTTTAAACGAAATGCAAAACAAAATGGGAACGACGACGGCTCGGATTGAAGAGGCAGAGGAGAGAATAGGTGAACTAGAAGATAAAGTTATGGAAAAAGAGGAAGCTGAGAGAAAGAGAGATAAAAAAAATCCAGGAGTATGAGGGGAAAATCAGAGAACTAAGTGATACACTAAAAAGAAATAATATACGCATAATTGGTATCCCAGAGGAGGAAGAGAGAGGGAAAGGTGCTGAAGGGGTACTTGAAGAAATTATAGCTGAGAACTTCCCTGAACTGGGGAAGGAAAAAGGCATTGAAATCCAAGAGGCACAGAGAACTCCCTTCAGACGTAACTTGAATCGATCTTCTGCACGACATATCATAGTGAAACTGGCAAAATATAAGGACAAAGAGAAAATTCTGAAAGCAGCAAGGGATAAACGTGCCCTCACTAAAGGGAGACCTATAAGACTCATGACTGATCTCTCTTTTGAAACTTGGCAGGCCAGAAAGGATTGGCACGATATCTTCAGTGTGCTAAACAGAAAAAATATGCAACCGAGAATCCTTTATCCAGCAAGTCTGTCATTTAGAATAGAAGGAGAGATAAAGGTCTTCCCAAACAAACAAAAACTGAAGGAATTTGTCACCACTAAACCAGTGCTACAATAGATCCTAAGGGGGATCCTGTGAGACAAAGTACCAGAGACATCACTACAAGCATAAAACATACAGACATCACAATGACTCTAAACCTGTATCTTTCTATAATAACACTGAATGTAAATGGATTAAATGCGCCAACCAAAAGACATAGGGTATCAGAATGGATAAAAAAAACAAGACCCATCTATTTGCTGTCTACAAGAGACTCATTTTAGACCTGAGGACACCTTTAGATTGAGAGTGAGGGGATGGAGAACTATTTATCATGCTACTGGAAGCCAAAAGAAAGCTGGAGTAGCCATAGTTATATCAGAGAAACCAGACTTTAAATTAAAGGCTGTAACAAGAGATGAAGAAGGGCATTATATAATGATTACAGGGTCTATCCATCAGGAAGAGCTAACAATTATAAATGTTTATGCGCCGAATACCGGAGCCCCCAAATATATAAAACAATTACTCACAAACATAAGCAACCTTATTCATAAGAATGTGGTAATTGCAGGGGAATTTAACACTCCATGTACAGAAATGGATAGATCATCTAGACACATGGTCAATAAAGAAACAAGGGCCCTGATTGATACATTGGATCAGATGGACTTGACAGATCTATTTAGAACTCTGCATCCCAAAACAAAGAATATACTTTCTTCTCAAGGGCACATGGAACATTCTCCAAAATAGATTATATACTGGGTCACAAAACAGCCCTTCATAAGTTTACAAGAATTGAAATTATACCATGCATACTTTCAGACCACAATGCTATGAAGCTTGAATTCAACCACAGGAAAAAGTCTGGAAAACCTCCAAAAGCATGGAGGTTAAAGAACACCTTACTAAAGAACGAGTGGGTCAACCAGGCAATTAGAGAAGAAATTAAAAAATATATGGAAGCAAACGAAAATGAAAATACAACAATTCAAATGCTTTGGGACGCAGCGAAGGCAGTCCTGAGAGGAAAATACATTGCAATCCAGGCCTATCTCAAGAAACAAGAAAAATCCCAAATACAAAATCTAACAGCATACCGAAAGGAAATAGAAACAGAACAGCAAAGGCAGCCTAAACCCAGCAGAAGAAGAGAAATGATAAAGATCAGAGCAGAAATAAACAATATAGAATCTAAAAAAACTGTAGAGCAGATCAACGAAACCAAGAGTTGGTTTTTTGAAAAAATAAAAAAAACTGACAAACCTCTAGCCAGGCTTCTCAAAAAGAAAAGGGAAATGACCCAAATAGATAAAATCATGAATGAAAATGGAATGATTACAACCAATCCCTCAGAGATACAAGCAATTATCAGGGAATACTATCAAAAATTATATGCCAACAAACTGGACAACCTGGAAGAAATGGACAAATTCCTAAACACCCACACTCTTCCAAAAGTCAATCAGGAGGAAACAGAAAGCTTGAACAGACCCATAACCAGCGAAGAAATTGAATTGGTTATCAAAAATCTCCCAACAAATAAGAGTCCAGGACCAGATGGCTTCCCAGGGGAGTTCTACCAGACGTTTAAAGCAGAGATAATACCTATCCTTCTCAAGCTATTCCAAGAAATAGAAAGGGAAGGAAAACTTCCAGACTCATTCTATGAAGCCAGTATTCCTTTGATTCCTAAACCAGACAGAGACCCAGTAAAAAAAGAGAACTACAGGCCAATATCTCTGATGAATATGGATGCAAAAATTCTCAATAAGATACTAGCAAATGGAATTCAACAGCATATAAAAAGAATTATTCACCATGATCAAGTGGGATTCATTCCTGGGATGCAGGGCTGGTTCAACATTCACAAATCGATCAACGTGATACATCACATTAACAAAAAAAAAGGAGAAGAACCATATGATCCTGTCAATCGATGCAGAAAAGGCCTTTGACAAAATCCAGCACCTTTTCTTAATAAAAACCCTTGAGAAAGTCGGGATAGAAGGAACATACTTAAACATCATAAAAGCCATTTATGAAAAGCCCAAAGCTAACATCATCCTCAACGGGGAAAAACTGAGAGCTTTTTCACTGAGATCAGGAACACAACAGGGATGCCCACTCTCACCGCTGTTGTATAACATAGTGCTGGAAGTTCTACCATCAGCAATCAGACAACAAAAGGAAATCAAAGGCATCAAAATTGGCAAAGATGAAGTCAAGCTTTCGCTTTTTGCAGATGACATGATATTATACATGGAAAATCCGAAAGACTCCACCAAAAGTCTGCTAGAACTGATACATGAATTCAGCAAAGTTGCAGGATACAAAATCAATGTACAGAAATCAGTTGCATTCTTATACACTAACAATGAAGCAACAGAAAGACAAATAAAGAAACTGATCCCATTCACAATTGCACCAAGAAGCATAAAATACCTAGGAATAAATCTAACCAAAGATGTAAAAGATTTGTATGCTGAAAACTATAGAAAGCTTATGCAGGTAATTGAAGAAGATATAAAGAAATGGAAAGACATTCCCTGCT
Organism: Neofelis nebulosa; assembly: GCF_028018385.1. Classification (NCBI taxonomy): domain Eukaryota; kingdom Metazoa; phylum Chordata; class Mammalia; order Carnivora; family Felidae; genus Neofelis; species Neofelis nebulosa. The sequence goes on from NC_080800.1 coordinate 52,398,051, forward strand.
CATGGATTGGAAGAATAAATATTGTCAAAATGTCAATACTACCCAAAGCTATCTACACATCCAATGCAATCCCAATCAAAATTGCACCAGCATTCTTCTCGAAACTAGAACAAGCAATCCTAAAATTCATATGGAACCACAAAAGGCCCCGAATAGCCAAAGTAATTTTGAAGAAGAAGACCAAAGCAGGAGGCATCACAATCCCAGACTTTAGCCTCTGCTACAAAGCTGTCATCATCAAGACAGCATGGTATTGGCATAAAAACAGACACATAGACCAATGGAATCGAATAGAAACCCCAGAACTAGACCCACAAACGTATGGCCAACTCATCTTTGACAAAGCAGGAAAGAACATTCAATGGAAAAAAGACAGTCTCTTTAACAAATGGTGCTGGGAGAACTGGACAGCAACATGCAGAAGGTTGAAACTAGACCACTTTCTCACACCATTCACAAAAATAAACTCAAAATGGATAAAGGACCTGAATGTGAGACAGGAAACCATCAAAACCCTAGAGGAGAAAGCAGGAAAAGACCTCCCTGACCTCAGCCGTAGCAATCTCTTACTCAGCACATCCCCAAAGGCAAGGGAATTAAAAGCAAAAATGAATTACTAGGACCTTATGAAGATGAAAAGCTTCTGCACAGCAAAGCAAACAATCAACAAAACTAAAAGGCAACCAACGGAATGGGAAAAGATATTTGCAAATGACATATCAGACAAAGGGCTAGTATCCAAAATCTATAAAGAGCTCACCAAACTCCACACCCGAAAAACAAATAACCCAGTGAAGAAATGGGCAGAAAACATGAATAGACACTTCTGTAAAGAAGACATCCGGATGGCCAACAGGCACATGAAAAGATGCTCAACATCGCTCCTCCTCAAGGAAATACAAATCAAAACCACACTCAGATATCACCTCACGCCGGTCAGTGTGGCCAAATGAACAAATCAGGAGACTATAGAGGCTGGAGAGGATGTGGAGAAATGGGAACCCTCTTGCACTGTTGGTGGGAACGCAAATTGGTGCAGCTGCTCTGGAAAGCAGTGTGGAGGTTCCTCAGAAAATTAAAAATAGACCTACCCTATGACCCAGCAATAGCACTGCTAGGAATTTACCCAAGGGATACAGGAGTACTGATGCATAGGGGCACTTGTACCCCAATGTTTATAGCAGCACTCTCAACAATAGCCAAATTATGGAAAGAGCCTAAATGTCCATCAACTGATGAATGGATAAAGAAATTGTGGTTTATATACACAATGGAGTACTACGTGGCAATGAGAAAGAATGAAATATGGCCATTTGTAGCAACGTGGATGGAACTGGAGAGTGTGATGCTAAGTGAAATAAGCCATACAAAGAAAGACAGATACCATATGGTTTCACTCTTATGTGGATCCTGAGAAACTTAACAGAAACCCATGGGGGAGGGGAAGAAAAAAAAAAGAGGTTAGAGTGGGAGAGAACCAAAGCATAAGAGACTGTTAAAAACTGAGAACAAACTGAGGGTTGATGGGGGGTGGGAGGGAGAGGAGGGTGGGTGATGGGTATTGAGGAGGGCTCCTTTTGGGATGAGCACTGGGTGTTGTATGGAAACCAATTTGACAACAAAATTCATATATTAAAAAAAAAATAAAATAAAATATATATTCCAACTTCCTAAAAAAAAAAAAAAAAAGAAAGCCAGAGTAGCCCTACTTATATCAAACAAACTATATTGTAAACTAAAACCTTTAAAGAGAGATGAAGAAAGGCACTATATCATAATAAAGGGGTCTGTCCAACAAGAAGGTTTAACAATTTAAGTATTTATATCCCTAACATGGAAACACCCCAATATATAAAGCAATTAATAACAAACAAAGAGGAAGTCATTGAAAATAGTATAATAATTTTAGGGGACTTTAATGCCTGACTTATAGCAATGGACATATCATCTCAGAGAAAATCAACAAGGAAACACTGGTTTTGAATGACACGCAGGATCAGATGGACTTAACAGATATATCAGAACATTTCACCCTAAAGCAGCAGAATACATATTCTTTTCAAGTACACATGGGAACTTCTCCAGAATAGATCACATACAGAGTCACAAATCAGGCCTCAACAAATACAACAAGATTGGGATCATACTGTGCATATTTTTAAACCACAATATTATGAAACTTGAAGTCAACCACAGTAAAAAATTTGGAAAGTCCACAAATACATGTATGTTAAGAACATCCTACTAAAGAATGAACAGGTTAATGTGGAAATTAAAGAAGTTAAAATAAAATACATGGAAATAAATGAAAATGAGAACATGACAGTCCACAGCTTTTGGGATACAGCAAAAGTGTTCATAAGAGGGAAGTATATAGTCTTACAGGACTACCTCAAGAAACAAGAAAAATATCAAATTCACAACCTAGCCTTACACCTAAGGGGCTATAAATGAAGCCTAAATCCAGCAGAAAAAAGGAAATATTAAAGAAATAAACAAAATAGAAACCAAAAAAGTAGAACAGATCATGAAAAAGGGAGCTGTTTGTTTAAAAGAATCAATAAAATCAAAACCCTAGCCAGTCTTATCAAAAATAAAACAGAAAGTACCCACATTTAGTAAATAAAATCATGAATGAGAGGAGAGATCACAACCAAAACCACAGAAATACAAACAACTATAAGAGAATACTGTGAAAAAGTATATGCCAACAAATTGTGCTATCTGGAAGAAACATATAAATTTCTAGAAACATATAAACTACCAAAACTATAAGTCTGTTAATATTTTCTATGAAATTGAAAAGAAATTGAATCAGTAATCAAAATCTCCCAACAAACAAAAGCCTAGGGGAAGATGGTTTCCCTGGGGAATTCTACCAAACATTGAAAGAATAATTAATGCCTATTCTTCTCAAACTATTTCAAAAATAGAAAAGGAAGCAAAATTTCCAAACCCATTCTACAAGGCCAACATTACCTTGGTTCCAAAACCAGAGAGAGAATCCACTAAAAAAGAGAATTACATTCCATTATCCTTGATGAACATGAATGCAAAAATTCTCAACAAACTAGCCAATTAAATCCAACAGTGCATTAAAGGAATCATTCACCACAATCAAGGAGGATTTATTCTTGGGCTGAAAGAGTGGTTCAATATTCATAAATTAATGTGGTAAACCACATTAATAAAAGAAAGAGTAAGAATCACATCATCCCCTCAATAGATTCAGAAAAAGCATTTGACAAAGGACAGCATCCATTCTTGATTAAAAAGAAAACCCTCAACAAAATAGGGATAGAGGGAATATATCTCAATAACATAAAGGTCATAGATGAAAACACAAAGCTAATATCCTCAATTGGGAATATCTGAGAGATTTCTTATGGTTAGGAACAAGACAGGGATGTCCACTCTTGCCATTGTTATTTGACATAGCACTGGACATACTAGCCTCAACAATCAGACAACTAAAAGAAAAAAAAAGGTATTCAAATTGGCAAGGAAGAAGTCAAACGTTCACTATTACCAGATGACATGATACTCTATGTAGAAACCAGTAAAGGCTCTATCAAAACATTGCTAGAACTGATATACCAGTTCAGTGAAGTCACAGGATATGAAATCAGTGTACAGAAATCTGTTGCAGTCCTATACACCAATAATGAAGCAGCAGAAAGAGAAATCAAGGAATTTTCAATTGCACCAAAAACCATTAGATATCTAGGAATAAACCTAATGAAAAAGGTAAAATATCTGTACTCTGAAAACTATACAAATCTGATGAAAGATTTTAACGAAGACACAAACAAATTGAAAAATTTCCATGCTCATGGATTTGGAACAACAAATATGTAAAAATGTCTATACTACCCAAAGTCATCTACACATTTATTGCAACCCCTATAAAAAAAATCACCAGCATTTTTCACAAAGCTAGAACAAACAATACTAAAATTTGTATGGAACTGCAAAATTAGCCAAAATTAGCCAAAATAATCTTGAAAAATAAAAGCAAACCTGGAGGCATCACAATCCTGGACTTCAAGCTGTATTACAAAGATGTAGTTATCAAGACAGTATGATACTGGCACAAAAACAGACACTCAAATCAATGGAATAGAATATTCTCAGAATATGGTACCTACAACTATATGGTCAACTAATCTTTGACAAAGCAGGAATATATAATGGAAAAAAGACAGTATTTTCAATAAATTGTAATGGGAAAACTGGACAGGAAGAATGAAACTGGATTACTTTCTTACACCATACACAAAAATAAACTCAAAATGGGTGAAAGACCTAAATGTGAGACTAGAAACAGTTAAAATCCTAGAGGAGAACATAGGCAGCAACCCTTTGATATTGACTAGAACAACTTCTAACTAGTAACATCTCTGGATGAAATGGAAACAGAAGTCAAAATTAACTATTGAAACTTCATCAAGAAAACCTATCTGCACAACTAAGAAAACCATCAACAAAACTAAAAGGCAGCTGACAGAATGAGAGAAGATATTTGCAAATGACATATCTAATAAAGAGCTAGTATTCAAAATCTATAAAGAACTTATCAAACACAGCACCTAAAATGCAAATAATCCAGTGAAGAAATGGGCAGAAAAGCAGTACTGGGTGTCTCAGTTGGTTAAGCCTCTGATTTCAGCTCAGGTCATGATCTCGTGCTTCATGAGTTCGGGCCCTGTGTCGGGCTCTGTGCTATTGGCTCAGAGCCTGGAGCCTGCTTTGGATTCTATGTCTCCCTCTCTCTGCTCCTCTACCACTTGTGCTCTGTCTATATGTCTCAAAAATAAATAAACATTTACTTTTTTTAAATTAAAAAAAGAAATGGGCAGAAGACATGAATAGACATTTTTCCAAAGAAGACATAGAGATGGCTAACAGACACATGGAAAGATGCTCAACATTCCTCATTAACGGGAAAATACAAGTGAAAACTACAGTGAGACACTACCTGTCAGAATGGGTAAAATTTACAACACAGGAAACAACAGATGTTGGCGAGGATGTGGAGAAAGAGAAACTTTCTAGCACTGTTGGTGGGAATGCAAATTGGTGAAGCCACTCTAGAAAACACTATGTAGGATCTTCAAAAAGTTAAAAATGGAACTATCTTATGACATGGCAATAACCTGAATAGCTCTTTACCTACAGGATACAAAAATAGTAATTTGAAGGTGCAAATGCAGCCCAATGTTTATAACAGCATTATCAACAGTAGCCAAATTATGGAAAGAGCCTAAATATCGATAAATGGATAAAGAAGATATCACACACACACACATTTTTTTTAAATTAAAAGTTAAAAGGGGCGCCTGGGTGGCGCAGTCGGTTAAGCGTCCGACTTCAGCCAGGTCACGATCTCACGGTCCGTGAGTTCGAGCCCCGCGTCAGGCTCTGGGCTGATGGCTCAGAACCTGGAGCCTATTTCCGATTCTGTGTCTCCCTCTCTCTCTGCCCCTCCCCCGTTCATGCTCTGTCTCTCTCTGTCCCAAAAATAAATAAAAAAAAAAAGGTTGAAAAAAAAAATTTAAAAAAAAAAAAAAGTTAAAAAAATTTTTAAGAGTGCACTTGTCGTGATGAGCAATGATTAATGTGTATCATTGTTGAGTCACTATATTGTACATCTGAAACTAATATAACACTATAGGTTAACTATACTGTAATTAAAATAAAAAACTAATAAAAAATAAATAGGAAGAAAATGAATTAAATCTTGTTATTTGCAACAACATGGATGGAGCTAGAGAGTATAATGCTTAGTGAAATAAGTCTTTCTGTAAAAGACAAATACCATATGATTTCACTCACTTGTGGAATTTAAAAACAAAACAAAGGAAACAACAGAGACAAAGCAAAGAACAGGTTTTGAACTAGATAGAGCAAATTGATGGTTACCAGAAGGAAGTTGGGTGGGGGATGGGTGAAATAGGTGAAAGGGATTAAGAGAATGCTTAGCATGATGAGCACTGAGTAATTAATAGAATTGTTGAATCACTGTATTCTACACTGAAACTAATACTACACTGTATGTTAACTATACTGGAATTAAAATTAAAAAAATAAAAACTCTATTAAATACAGAGAACAAACTGGTATTTGCCAGAGCAGAGGTGGGTCGGGATACAGGTGAAATGCATAATGAGGATTAAGAATACACCTCCTTTGATGAGCACTGAGTAATGTATACAATTTTTGAATCATTATATTGTCTACTTGAAACTAATAAAACACTGTATGTTAATTATACTTCAATAAAAATTAATTGTTGGTTAAGATGGACTTCTGACATATTTATATTTGTTTTCTGCATGTCTTATCATTTTTTTTTGGTCCCCTGTCCCTAGTTGTGTTTAGTTGATTTGTTTTTAGTGACATTTTTATTCTATTCTCTTTTCCTTTTGTATATATTTTATTGGTTCTTTTAGTTTTCTTGAAGGTTAAATTAAGTGTCCTAAAATTATAACAATGTAATTTGAACAGAACCAAACTAACTTTAATTGCATCTGAAATCTTTACTTCTAATGAGTTGCATTCCACCTTTTATGTTATTGATGTCACGAATTGCATTTTTATGTGTTTATACTCAGTACCATAGGTTTATAATTATTTTTATATATTTGGCCTTTAAATCATGTAGAAATTAAAAATGGAGTTACAATGAAAAATTACAATAACACTGGCTTTTATATTTTCCCACTTATTTACATTTAGAATGGAACTTTTAGGTCTTTATACAACTTCAAGTTATTGTCTACTGTCCTTTCATTTTAAGCTGAAGAACTCTTTGCAACATATAATGTAGGGCTTGTCTAGTAATGAAGATCATCAGCTTTTGTTTACCTGGGGGTGTCTTGATTATTCCCTCATTTTTGATGGACAGTTTTGCCAGATATAGAATTTTCATGTGGCATAATAGAAGATTTTTTTTTCTTTCAGCACATTAAACATACTATCCCACTGCCTGAAGTCCTGTTAATTTTTGCTGAAAAATTCACGCATATTCTAATTGAAATTCCTTTGTATATAGCATACATACTTCTTCTTTCTTCTACTATTTTCTTTTTTTTTTTTAATTTTTTTTTCCAACGTTTTTTATTTATTTTTGGGACAGAGAGAGACAGACAGAGCATGAACAGGGGAGGTGCAGAGAGAGGGAGACACAGAATCGGAAACAGGCTCCAGGCTCCGAGCCATCAGCCCAGAGCCCGACGCGGGGCTCGAACTCACGGACTGCGAGATCGTGACCTGGCTGAAGTCGGACGCTTAACCGACTGCGCCACCCAGGCGCCCCTCTTCTACTATTTTCAAGATTCTCTCTTTATCTTTGAATTTGTTCAGTTTTATTATATGCCTCAGTGTGCATCTCTTTGGGCTTGTACTACTTGTAATATGTTCAGAATTAATGTTTGTATATTCATGACTCCTCAAATTTCGGAGATTTTTTGCCATTCTTTTGAAAAACATTTCTATTCCTTTATTTCTCTTTTCCTTCAAGGACATTATTAATGTGTATATTGGTTTGACAGGCAGTGTGCCATAGGTCCGTTAGGCTCTTTTCATTTTTCTTTATTCTTTTCATTTTTTGTTAAAGTCTATCATACTAAATGACTTGTTTTCAAATTCACTGATTCTTTGTTCTATTAGTCTGCTGTTAAATTCATCTAGTGAATTACTAAATTTAGTTTCTATGTTTTTCAACTTCAAAATTTCTGTTTGGTTCATTTGTATATTTTATAACTTGATATTCTCATTTTGTTCATATATAATTTTCCCGATTTTATTTAGTTGCCTGTTTGTTATCCTTTGGCTTATTTAGTATATATAAGGCAGTTGATTAAAATCCTTTGTTGAGTAAGTCTAAGTCTGAGTTTCTTTTGGGTTCATTTTTTAAAATTTATTTTATGTTTGAATGACATAGGCTACCATGTATCTTTCTATGTCTTGCAAGATTTAGTTGAAAATTGGGTTTTTGAAAAAATTCACCTTTTCCAGGATTTGCAGACAGGTTCCATACAGGAGAAGACCTTCATCAATCACCCTAGCATGAAAGCTAAAGGTTTTTTCAGGACTTTTCTGAAATTGTGTCTTTCCTGAGAAAATTTTATGTGGTTTCATAAAATTCCTCAGCATATGAAGATGCACTTAAATGCCTTAATTCCCCTAAGAATCTCACCCCTGCTTCTTGTTAGAGATTTGTCTGTTCTATTGTATTCCTGTGCCTTTTATCTCTTGATCCTGGACACATGTACTACTTCATATCCCCTGCATATTACTGTTTTCAGAAGCCTCTAACCTAACATGCAATCTAAGCCACTATCACTGTCAGTGCTCCTTGGCAGGCAAAACAGAAAACAGTTCCTCAGGCTACAATAACAGACAAGCCAGACATTACAACTACATTTTATTCATTTATTTCTGTCCTGAGGAAGAAACTGGAAATTGGGCAGCTCACTCTCAACTGCATGTACAATGTGCTAAGAAGGAGGTAATGTAGAAGGGAGCAAAAGTGCCAGAAAACTTCTTATAGTGTGTTTTTCTTAGTTAAATGTTTGCTTGATTGTTGCAGTTCCTTAAATGGATTCTATGTTTCCCACAAAGCACATTTTGGCTGCTTATTGTTATTTGGTGTTTCCATGGGCAAACAAGGGCCTTCAAGCTTTCTATTTTGTCATCTTGCTGACTTCACTCTTTCAGGCAGTTTTTCTTTTCTAGTAAGTCTGATGTCTGAGTTCTCTGGGTATGGTTTCTATCAGTTTATTTTGTTCCTTTAAATGGACCATACTTTCCTGTTTCTTTATATACCTCGTATTTTTTTAGTGTGTGTGTTAAAATTGGACATTTCACTATTAAAATGCAGTAACACTGGAAATCATATTTTCTCACTTCCTCAAGTTTTGTTAAGATTCTTGACTGTTGTGTTACAGAACCAGGCTGGAAAGCTGACAGAAAAACCAAGTGGCACTCAGAGATCTTGGTGGATCTGAGATTTATTTAACACCAGTGGGCTCAGAGGAGACCATTTCTCTGAAGATCTGAGCCCTGGGAACAAGCACGTTTCCTCCCCCAGAAAGACACAAGTCCCTCCTTTTTCTGAAGTGAGGAGGTCAAGGGCTTGCCTATTTTGGAGGGACACTGATGCCAGGGAGATTATTTGGGTTTGTAAGGTTACCAGGGAGTCTGCCATCCATTCCATATCCAGCTTGTTGGTGCTATCACTCTTTATTAGCTCAACAGCAAGAAGTAAGATCAGAGCTATGACAGCAGTAAGGGGCAAAGGCTGGCAGAGTTGCATCCGAACCCCTGGGCTCAGCCCACATATTGATTCCTCAAGCTTCTGCTATGCACAGACCAGCCAGCTTCCAGGGTGTGGCTGGATCAGGGCTGGAGATCTCAGAGGCCAGTGTCTTTTGGAGGGTCAGTTTAAGCAGGTTGACTGGATCTGGATCACTTTGCCAGGTTGAGGGTCCCTCTGAGTTGGCCTTCTGAACTCTGGAGTGATGGACTAATAAGGTGATACCTGAAACTGAATCCTCTATTTGGTTGTATGTCTGTAAAGTCCACCTCCAAGTCTTCAAAAGGGGTGGGTTTCTGGTAACTGTCAGATCAGGTTTAGGGGAGATATGGTTTGCATATTTAGAGATCCATCCTGTTTTCCAGTTGCTTAAACAATTACATGTCCATGGGGTATTATTATCCCCACAGAATAACAAGCACAGAAGATTGTCTATACATGAAATAATGTGACAAATTTTCTGAAGTTTACCTCCAGTTGTCTAGTTTAGGCAAACAAACATTTAAAGACAATCAGAACTAGAATTTAACATCCCTAACGGTGCATTGTTGAAACATTGTTTTTCTCTCTAAAAACTCCCCTTTCCAGAGATAGCCAAATTGAGACCAATGCATTTGTAGAACAAGTCCAGGCTTAACAAACCTGGCCTAATTATTTACATAAGCTCAGCAAGAATAGTGATTGATCATGAGGAACTTTTGAAGTTTGCTTTGCTGGAAACTTTTATAAGGAATCTCCAGGTTGAACTTTTAGTAGCCTCTCCAGGCCAGAAGCCAAGCCAAATACTTGCCATCAGACAGGCCTGCAGTACCTGTAGATTTGAGCGAATTCCTCTTCATGAGGCCCCCAAGGTATCCTGAGGTTCCTGCACCTGCAAGGAAGTGACCTTCTTTACTCACCTGGTGAGGCTGCTGGGAATTCTGTAAGCAAGGTACCAGGCCAACATTTCCAAGGGGCTTTATGGCTCTTTCATAAAACCAACCTTAGTTCCTTAAAGCTGCCTGGTCATATCGGAGTCTATGAATGTCACTCTCAAATATGACATTCCAGTCAAAGCCTTGGTAAAATAACCACTATTTCCAATGGTGACCTGTTACAAGATGAATAGATTCTTATTGAACTTGTGCAAACAATTGTAATTGCCATGAAAGAAAGAATACTCACTGAGCGTTTTTGAATTTCAGGGGAGTTATGTAGAGAGAAAAGATAAATGCTTCAGTTTGCAAATTAATACTTTATGACATTTCTGTATATCATAGATATCTTAAGAGAAAGTTTCCTTAGTCTGAAAGAGGAAATATTAGAGAACCAGCAATATTTACAACAAGAATCGCAAAACTATAATCTTCCTCAGTTCATTTAATCCCATGTTCCTAATTCTTGTTCAATTTAAATGTAGCTTTTTAGTTCTCGAAATTCAAACCCATTTTAGTATTAATCTTAAAGATGTCGAATACCTGTATTTGACCCCAAAGTCCTTTTTGTAAATCTCCTTGAAGAAGAAACACGTTTTGTGAGAGAATAAGAACAATTATAAATGACAAAATCTCAGAAATAGACATTGTTAAAGATCTGATAAGAGTTCATTATGATGCAATTGACAAAGAAATTCGGTTATTTCTGTGACACGTAGCACTTCAAGTAATCAGAATATTAAGTGATGACCCTATACCAAAACACTAAAACTTTAAGAATTGCATATCTATTTTGGCAGTTACAACATTTACCTGTGCAATGCAACCTAAGCTTTACCATGGTACGACCGTGATCTTCCAAGTAACTTAGCATCCCGAATAATAGGGCCTAATTGGTCAAAAAGACTACACTTACCATTGAAATCCTGGGAAGTTTGTTAAAAACTTAGAAAGTTATAAGTACATACTAAATAGGATTACAGATCATTAAAAATGCTAAAACTTTATTCAACCAAAGTGGCAATAAAAAGATCCTAAAGGTGAATGTGTAGCATTATATAGTTGTTACCAAAACCTAGCTCCTTTAACATTGAGAAGTTTTAACTAAGGAATCAAAGACCTGATAAAGATGAGACCTAAAACTTTGGTTTTCCCAGAAGACAAACCTTTGTTTGCATTGTCTTATCAAGAGCAGATCAACAGTCCAAGAAAACTTTGTTATTTCAGCAGAGAGAAAAACAGAATTTCAACCTTATACCAGTGAACTTTTAAAATTCCATTCATCTCAACCTTAGTCCATAATAAGCACACATAAAATTCCTTTCCAAAGATTTCCCTTCATGAACCTTTTACAACTTTCCTTTGTCTTCAAACTTTGTCCCAAAGCCATTTCTCTCCAAAAAACCAGTCTCATTTAGGACAAAATTACTTTCTTCTACCCTCAACAAATATGTATTTCCATTCCTTATGTCTTTCTTACATACTTCCTACTTTCCTACATACAGGGTTGCTTTCCTTACTTCCATCGGTCTTAAGTACACTTAACAGAATTTTAACTCTTATGAAACTTTAGTCTCCAATTGAGGACTTAGTAACCAACTTAGAGGTGTTTACACAAGAATTTTTTTAGATGGTAAATTCATGAACCAATTGAGTACAAAGCATGTTTTCCAATAGGTCCAAATAGTCTTAATTTCTCTGCAATAAGAAGTTAAAAACACAAACCTATGTTCAGTAATCAAAACTTTAGCACTCCATCTTATTCGGAAAGTTTCAGGTTACCAAAGACCATGAAAGCTATCTTAACAATTATCCATGAAAACTTTGAGATAAACAAAATTAAGCATCATTTTAAGTCATCTTTTTGCTAACAAATTGCAACAGAGATAACGAGCTTATTTTACTTTTGCTGATAACTTTAAAGACAGGTCCAACAAACTTAAATTAGTTTAAACACCAAATATGTTTCAACTGCATCCACTTAAAAGTCAATCAATTTTCCCCATTGTCAATTTTCACCTGGGACACTAGTGGAGGTATCCGAAGTGGGTGGTCCAAGGGGGTGCACTTTGCTCCTTGACCTGGAGGGTGGGAGGAGGAGCCAATGGTGTCTGAGGCACTGAGGATGGTATAGAATCACATCCAAGTTGGTGCAGAAACATGAGGGAGAGGGGAAGGCAGAAGCAGCAACTGCAAGGGAGTATTCCTTAACGTCCCTGTCCCAAGGTAGACTAAACACAGTTGGCTCTAATTATAGCTGTTAACCTGGGAAATGAATGGGGTAGAAGCCCTCATATCTATTAGGCAGAGGAACAGAGAAAGTCAGTGTCACCTTCAGTCTGATTCTATCTCAGCCAGACCAATAAGGTTCCTTTCTTGAGGTTCCTCCTGATATTGGCTGGGTTTGGGGGGCCCTTTCCAATTCTGACTCATTCTTCCAGTATCCTTTACTCTTGCAGTAGGCACGTTGGTCTTTTGCTAAGGGGGCTCTGGGCTTCCCTCCTTTTGGCGGCTGGACCTTCCCCATCCCAATGCCACCATAGACTGTATGTCACTCACCATGGAATTGCAGACGAACCCACTCAGGCTCCGTGAGCTTTTGGGAACCTTAAGGTGCCCGCCTGTGGAGCCACAGAATTGAACTCGGCAAGTGAGCCAGACCCAGTCGCACATTCACACTCATATATACACCAGAAGTTATTACATTACCTCCCACAGAATTCCTACCTGTGAGACCTCTGAAGTCTCTGGGAGTGATCAGGTCCCCCTTCTACTCTTGCGAGTGGGCCTGACAAGATTGGGGCCCTGACCTTACCGGTTCTGACGTCAGGTCCAGGTCCTCACCTGCCAAGTCTCCTCAAGTCCAGTGGGAATGGCAGAGTGGGGCTGGTCTGAGGCAACTGAGCAGGAGACTGCCGAAATTCAGGCAGGGAGTGCCTTCTCCCTTGTGATTCCTCATTCTGTCACCGCCTCACCAATTTCCCAAACCGGTGGCAACAATGGGCCAGCGCGGTTGGGTTTCCCAGTCAGGTAACCAAATATGTTACAGAACTAGGCTGGAACGCTGGTCGAAAAACCAAGTGGCACTTGGAGATCTTGGTGGATTGGAGATTTATTTAACACCAGCAGGCTCAGAGGAGACCATTTCTCCAAATATCTGAGCCCTGAGAACAAGCATGGGAGGCAATGTATAGTCTTTTACTTCCACATTCTGTATTAGTAGTAATTTGACACACATGGCAAGCAGGGCAGGAAAATGAACCTGGAAGAGGGGTCTCTAAGCTAGAAACTAGAGCTTATTTTAGTTCCATTAGCCATCTTATGGTACAGAACTTTACTTATTTTCCCAACAGTTGGACACTGAAGTAGTCCATTTTTGGAGACTTTTCCAAATTATTTGGCAAAGACTATTCATCATTTGTGATTATTGAATTATGTTCCTTTAGTTTGTGTTGAGCTAAGGTTTTGACATAGATTTCCTTAAATGCTGAAAGCTGAAAACAAAAAAACAAAAAAACACATCAAAGCTAAATAGAAATACTGATAAGGGAGCATAAGGCAAGCTGAGAGCAAAGAACAAGCTGATAATATACCACCCCTCTCCACCAAAATGGGATATTTGTGAAATTCCTCAGGCACTCCCAGCTGCCCAAGAACAAAGGAAAGGGGAAAAAATGTTAACAGATAGATATCATGGTCATGCAGTAAAAGAGTCTACATCTGTTTCCAAATGATTTAGTAAAGAAAATGATAATCTTATCAATAGCCTAGCTTCCAGAAACCTATAGATTCAGTTTCCTGGAACCTTCCCCTCCATAGTGCTGTGGAGAACATAGGCAAGAAGAAAATGTAAATAACATTAAATTTCTTTATAACCTGCAGCCCATTGACAAATTTTTGAGATTGGCAGAGTAAAATATTCCTCCAATAAACTCCCTACTGTCTTATTGTTAACTGCCTTAGTAGGGGAACAATAACATTAACTGGACAATACTTAGGCCTCCAGTATCTTCTGAGTCCTCTTTAGCACATGAAAGTCCTTCTGATGGCCTCCATTTTGCCTTTGCCTCCCCCAACTCCATAGTATATAACCAGTCACTATTCACAACCCCAGTGCAACTCTTTCTGCCCATGGGTCCTGTCCCATGCTTTAATAAAATTACAATTTTGCACCAAAGACATCTGAAGAATTCTTGACCATCATCTCTGGATCCCCACCACTCCAAAACCACATTTATACCACCTCTCTTGCTCTACACTTATGGGTCCCTGCTGGGGCATTCTTCATCACTTAGCTAGTTTGTTCTTACTTGAGGGATCAAGTGATTTTTTTTTTCTTTCTTGATTAAGAATTGTTGTAAATATTTTACTTTTAACCTGAGCAACAACAAAGTTGATTCAGACAGTTTCTGGTAGTTTTTTTTTTAGTGTTTCTGTGGGACAATGAGTATTTGGAGATTCCTAGGCTACATTTTGCTGATATCACTTCTAAGATTTTTTCCTGTTTTTTTTCTTTTTCTTTTTTTGAAAGGACATTTCTTTTAAAATTATGTTTAATTGTAAATATATATAACATTAATTTTACCATCTTAACCATTTTTAAGTATATACTGTTGTCTTAAGTATATTCATATTTTTGTGCATATTTTTGAAGACCTAATTAAATGGCAGAATAATATTTTATTACATACATACATACATACATAGAACATCTTCTGTATCCATTCATAAATCAATAGACACTTGAGCTGCTTCTAATCTTGGCTATTGTAAATATTTTTGCTGTTAACTTAGGGGTTCATGTGCCATTTTAATTAGTGTTCTTGTACTCCTAGGGTAAATACCCAGTAGTGTGATTGGTGGATCATGAGGTTGTTCTATTTTTAACTCCTTACTGTTTTCCATGTTGGCACCTTCAGTTTGTGTTCTCACCAGCAGTGCGAGTGGGTCCGTTTCCTCCACATCCTCACCAACACCTGTTGCTTTGGGGTTGTTGACTTCACTTCTTCTGACAGGTATGAGATGATATCTCATTGTACTTTTGATTTGCATTTCCCTAATTATCAGTAATGTTGAGCATATTTTCATTTGTTGACCATCTGGATGTCTTCTTTGGAAGAATGTATTTTCATGCCTTCTGCCCATTTTTTAATTGGATAATTTGTTTTGAGGGTGTTGACTTTCATAAGTTCTTTATATTATTTTAGATATTCACATTTATCAGACATGTCATTTGCAAATATCATCTCCCATTTTGTAGTTACCTTTTACTTCTGTTGATTGTTTTCATCGCTGTGCAGAAGACTTTTATTTTGATGTAGTCCCAATAGTTTGTTTTTGCTTGTTTCCCTTGCCTCAGGAGACATATGTAGAAAAATGTAACTATGGCTGTTGTCGGAGATCATACTTCTTCTGTTCTCTTCTAGAATTTTTTGGCTTCGGGTCTCAGATTTAGGTCTTCAATCTACTTTGAATTTATTTTTGTATAGGGCATAAGAAAGTGGTCCAGTTTCATTCCTTTGCACATTGCTCTCAAGTTTTCCCAACACCATTTGTTGAAGACACTGTCTTTCTCACTTGGATATTCATTCCTACTTTGTTGAAGAATAATTGACCATGGAATTATGGGCTTATTTCTGGTTTTTCTATTCTGTTCCATTGATCTATGTGAAAAATGTACCATACTGTTTTGATTACTACAAAACTTGTAATATAACTTGAAGCCAGAAATTATTACTCCAGCTTTGTTTTGCTTTTTCAAGATTCATTTGACTATCCAAAGCAATCTTTGTCCTTTGTGGACATACAAATAGGTCCTTAGTAGTGCCATACAAATTCTAGGATTCTTTGACCTAGTTCTGTGTAAAATGTTGTTAGTAATTTGAGACAGAATTCATTAAATATGCAGATTATATTGGGAATTATAGAATTTTCCTTAGTTTTTATTTAAATTCCAGTTAGTTAATATACAGTGTAATATTACATTCATATGTACCATATAGTTTCAACTTCCATAAAACACTTGGTAATATCACAAGTGCACTCCTTAATTTCCATCACTTATATAACTCATCCCTCCACCTACCTCCCCTATAGTAAGCATAAGTTTGTTCTCCATAGTTAAGAGTCCATTTCTTGTTTTGTGTCTCTTCTTTTATACCTTTTGCTCATTTGTTTTGTTTCTTAAATTCCACATGTGAGTAAAATATGTTATTTGTCTTCCTCTGAGTGACTTATTTCATTTAACATAATATACTCTATTGCTCCATCCATGTCTTTGAAAATGGCAAAACTTCATTCTTGTTTATGGCTGAGTAATATTATATATTATAATATAATAACATATATAATAATATACATGCTATATATATATATATATATATATATATGGCACATCTTCCTTATGCATTCATCAGTTGATGGACATTTGCAGTTTCCATGATTTGCCTATTATGAATAATACTGCTATAAGCATTGTGGTGCATGTATCTGTTTGAAATATTATCTTTGTAGTTTTGGGGTAAATAGCTAGTAGTGCAATTGCATGATCATAGGGTAGTTCTATTTTTAACTGAGGAAACTAAATAGTGTTTATTTATTTATTTATTTATTCATTTATTTAAATATAATTTATTGTCAAATTGGCTAACATACAGTGTGTAAAGTATCTGTATTTCCCTGATGATGAGTGATGTTGAGCATTTTTTCGTGTGTCTGTTGGGATCTGAATGTCTTTTTTGGAGAAGTGTCTATTCATGTCTTTTGCCCATTTCTTCACTGGATTATTTGTTTTTTGAATGTTGAGTTTAATAAGTTATTTATAAATTTTGGATACTAACTCTTTATCTGATATGTCATTTGCAAATATCTTCTCCCATTCTGTCAGTTGCCTTTTAGGTGTGCTGATTGTTTCCTTTGCTGTGCAGAAGCTTTTTATTTTGATGAGGTCCCAATAGTTCATTTGTGCTTTTGTTTCCCTTCCCTCCAGAGGAGTGTTGAGTTAAGAAGTTGTGTGGCCAAGGTGAAAATTTTTGCCTGCTTTCTTCTCTAGGATCTTGATGGCTTCCTTTCTTACACTTAGGTCTTTCACCCATTTTGAGTTTATTTTTGTGTATGGTGTAAGAAAGTGATCCAGGTTTATTTTTCTGCATGTCGCTGTCCAGTTTTCCCAGCACCATTTGCTGAAGAGACTGTCTTTATTCCATTGGATATTCTTTCCTGCTTTGTCAAAGGTTAGTTGGCCCTATGTCTGTGGGTCCATTTCAGGGGTCTCCATTCTGTTCCACCTATCTGAGTGTCTGTTTTTGTGCCAGTACCATACTGTCTTGATGATTACAGCTTTGTAGTATAGCTTGAAGTCCGGGATTGTAATGCCTCCTGCTTTGGTTTCCTTTGTCAAGATCACTTTGTCTATTCGGGGCTTTTCTGGTTCCATACAAATTTTAGGATTATTTTTTTCTAGCTCTGTGAGGAATTCTGGTGTTATTTTGATAGGGATTGCATTGAATATGTAGATTGATTTGGGTAGTATCAACATTTTCATAATGTTTGTTCTTCCAATCCAGGAGCATGGAATATTTTTATTTTTTGTGTGTGTCTCCTTCAATTTCTTTCGTAAGTTTCTATAGTTTTAAATATATAGTTTTTTTATATATTGAACCTATATATAACCTATATATAGAGGTTAGGGGGAAAGCTCTCAGTTTTTCCCCACTAAGGATGATATTAGCAGTGGGTCTTTCATATATGGCTTTTACGATCTCAAGGTACAATCCTTCTATCCCTACTTTCTTGAGGGTTTTTATCAAGAAAATATGTTGTATTTTGTCAAAAGCTTTCTCTGCATCTATTGAGAGAATCATGTGGTTCTTGACCTTTCTTTTATTGATGTGATGTATCATATTGATTGGTTTGCATATATTAAACCAGACCTGCATCCCTGGTATAAATTCCCACTTGGTAATGGTAAATAATTCTTTTAATGTATTGTTGGATCTGGTTGGCTCATATCTTGTTGAGTATTTTTGCATGTGTGTTCATCAGGGAAATCGGTCTGTAGTTCTCCTTTTAATTAGGGTCTTTGTCTGGTTTTAGAATCAAGGTACTGCTGGCTTCATAGAATGAGTTTGGGAGTTTGCCTTCCATTTCTATTTTTTGGAAGAGCTTCAAAAGAGTAAGTGTTAACTCTTCTTTAAATGTTTGGTAGAATTCCACTAGAAAGCAATGGGCTCTGGACTCTTTTCTGGGGGGAGATTTTTTATTACAAATTTGATTTCTTTACTGGGTATGTGTTTGTTAAAATTTTCTATTTCTTCCTGTTTCAGTTTTGGTAGTTTATATGTTTCTAGGAATTTGTCCATTTCTTCCAAATTGCCCATTTCATTGGCATATAATTGCTCATAATATTCTCTTGTTATTGTTTGTATTTCTGCAGTGTTGGTTGTGATCTTTCCTCTTTCATTCTTGATTTTATTTATTTGGGTCCTTTCCTTTTTCTTTTTGTTCAAACTGGCTAGGGGGGTTATCAGTTTTGTTAATTATTTCACAGAACCAGCTCCTGGTTATTGATCTGTTCTGTTTTTTTGTTTGTTTGTTTGTTTCAATCGCATTATTTTCTGCTCTAATCTTATTTACTGTTTTCTGCTGGTTTTGGGTTTTCTTTGCTGTTCTTCTTCCAGATCTTTGAGGGGTAAGGCTAGGTTGTGTATCTGAGACCTTTCTTCCTTCTTTAAGAAGGTCTGGATTGCTATATACTTCCCTCTTAAGACAGCCTTTTCTGTGTCTCAGAGGTTTTGAGCTGTGGTGTATAATTTTCATTGGCTTCCATGTACTTTTTACTTTCCTCTTTAACTTCTTAGTTAGTCCATTCATTCTTTAGTAGGATGTACTTTAGTCTCCAAGAATTTGTTTTCTTTCAAAATTTCTTCTTATGGTTGATTTCAAGTTTCATAGTGTTGTTATCTGAAAATATGCATGGTATGATCTTGATTTTTTTTTTTTTACCTGCTGAGGGCTTATTTGTGTTCCAGTATGTTATCTATTCTGGAGAATGTTCCATGTGTACTCGAGAAGAATGTGTATTCTGCTTCTTTAGAATGAAATGTTCTGAATATATCTGTTAAGTCCATCCAGTCCGGTTTGTCATTCAAAGCCACTCTTTCCTTGTTGATTTTCTGTTTAGATGTTCTGCCCATTGTTGTAAGTGGGGTGTTGAAGTTCCCTACTATTATCGTATTATTATCCATGAGTTTGCTTATGTTTGTGATTAATTGATGTATATATTTGGGTCCCACCACGTTTGGAATGACAATGTTTACAATTGGTAGGTCTTCTTGATAGATAAACCCCTTAATTATGATATAATGCTCTTCTTTATCTCTTGTTACAGTCTGTATTTAAAAATCTAGATTGTCTGATGTAAGTATTGCTACTCTGGCTTTCTTTTGACGACCTTTTAGCATGATAGATAGTTCTCTATCCCCTTATTTTCAATCTAACAATGTCTTTAGGTCTAAAATGGGTCTCTTGTAAACGGCATATATATGGGTCTGGTATTTTATCCATTCTGTTATCCTATGTCTTTTCATGGGAGCGTTTAGACCTTTGACATTTAGAGTGAGTAATGAAAGATATGATTTTATTGCCATTATGTTTGCTGTAGAGTTGGAGTTTCTGGGGGTGTTCTCTGATCCTTTCTAGTCTTTGTTGCTTTTGGCCTTTTTGGTGTTTTTTTTTTCTTTTTGTCTTTTCTCCCCTCAGAGGGTCCCCCTTAAAATTAATTTCACGGCTGGTTTGGGGGTCATGAACTCCTTTAATTTTTGTCTTGGAAACTTTTAATCTCTCCTTCTATTTTGAATGACAGCCTTAGTGGATAAATAATTCTTGGCTACAATTTTTTTTTCCTATTCAATACATTGAATATATCCTGCCACTCCTTTCTGGCCTGCCAAGTTTTGGTGGATAGGTCTGCTGCGAACCTGATCTGTCTTCCTTTGTAGGTTAAGGACTTTATTTTCCCTTGCTGCTTTCACGATTCTTTCCTTGCCTGAGTATTTTGTGAATTGACTATGATATGCCTTGTTGATGGTTGGTTTTTGTTGAATCTAATGGGAGTTCCCTGTGTGTCTTGGATTTTGATATCGCTTGGATTTCTATGTTGCTGGAATGTTCGAGAGACCATGCTGCTGCC
The DNA here is from genome assembly GCF_028018385.1 of Neofelis nebulosa. Taxonomy (NCBI): domain Eukaryota; kingdom Metazoa; phylum Chordata; class Mammalia; order Carnivora; family Felidae; genus Neofelis; species Neofelis nebulosa. The sequence goes on from NC_080800.1 coordinate 52,418,473, forward strand.
AATGCCCAGAGACTGGTTGGGTGCCAGCCTGCTCCAGAAAAAGTTCACATGATCGTGTAGCAGCAGTGTTTCAGAGATTATGGTAATTCACAACACACATCTGCCTCCAGGATTCACCCTTAATGTCCTTGTTCTGACACCAGCAAATGTGGCCATTTGTCCAGGGTCAGCTGGGACCTTTGGCTGTGGGAAGGCCGCACAGCCTCTATCATATTTCCTCCTAGCAGGGTAACAGATACTCCCCTTGTGACCCATGGACCTCGCTCTCTGCTCCTGGGCATTCACTCTTCCCACCTGAGCACCTCCAGGTATCCAGCTATGGAGTTTCAGACTCTGTGCTCCCCCTGTTTATAGAGCCTTAATGGAATTTAAACCCTCTCCTTTCTCATTTCTCCCTTTTTTGTTTAGACTTTTGTGGTTGTTTACACTTTCTCTTTTTCTCTCCATCTGATTTCGAGGGGTGCTTTTCCTCTACTCCCCCCCCAATCTCCCTCTTTCCTCTGCAAGTAAAACAGCTCCCTGCCCTCCATGGCTTCTCTCTCCCCCATTTGACATTTCCATGCTGTGTGCCTGCCAAGTTCTGTGGTTCAGGTTGTGAAGATTGCTATGTTAATCCTCAAATCAGTTTTCAGGTGTACAAGATGGTTTAGTGCTGATATGACTGTATTTCAGGGATGAGAGACACAAAAAAGTTTCCATGCTGTTCCGCCATCTTGGCCCCCCATCCTGCTACTGTTTTTATTTTAAAATGTAGCTTTTCTGATATAACTATGGCTACTCCAGTTTTTCTTTTTATGACCATTAACATGATAGATGATCCTCTATCCCTTTACTTTCAATCTGCAGGTGTTTTTAGGTCTAAAGTTAATCTATTGTATGCAGCATATAGATGGGTCTTATTTTCTTATCCATTCTGATACCCTATGTCTTTTGATTGCAGAATTTACTACATTTATATTTAGAGTGAGTACTAAAAGATATGAATTTTGTGCTGTTGTGTTGTCTGTAGAGTTGGTGTTTATGATGATGTTCTCTGGGCATTTGTAGTATGTTGCTTTTGGTCTGTTTGTTTTGCTATGTCTTTTCTCCATTCAAAGACTCCCCTTTAAACTTTCTTGCAGGGCTAGTTTAGTGTCACGAACTCCTGTATGTATGTATGTCTGGGAAACTCTTTATCTCCCCTTCTATTTTGAATGACAGCCTTGCTGGATAAAAAATTCTTGGCTGCATATTTGTATGATTCTAAACATTGAATATATTCTTCCACTCCTTTATGGGCTACCAAGTTTCTGTGGATAGGTCTGCTGCAAACCTGATCTGTCTTTCCTCTTTGGTTAAGGACTAAATTCCCTTGCTGTTTTTATAATTATTTCCTTGTCTGTGGATTATGTGAATTTGACTATGATATATCCTGTTGATGATTGGTTTTGTTGAATCTAATGGGAGTTACCTGTGCTTCTTGGATATTGATGTCTGTGTCTTTCCCCTGATTTGGAAAGCTTTCTACTCTCATTTGCTCACATATACCTTCTGCCCCTTTTTCTCTCTCTTCATCTTCTGGGACTCCTATGATTCAGATGTTATTCCTTTTTAACTAGTCACTGAGTTCTCTAAGTCTTGATATGGTGATCTTTTTACTTTGTTACCCTCTTTTTTCTGCTTCGATGTTCTCCATATGTTTATCTTCTACATCGTTGACTCACTGTCTACTTCATCTATCCTTGCTGTCGTGGCATCCATTTGAGAGTGCATTTCAGTTACAACATTTTTAATTTCAACCTGACTAGATATTATTTCTTTTATCTCCACAGAAAGGGGTTTTCTGGTGTCTTCTATGCTTTTTTCAACCCAAGCTAGTATTATTATTATCATGGTTCCAAATTTTAGTTCAGACATCTTGCTTATATCTGTGTTGATTAAAGCCCTGGCTGTCATTTATTCCTGTTCTTTCCCTTGGGGTTAATTCCTTTGTTTTGTCATTTTGGAGAAAGAAAACAATTAATAAAATAAAAATTTAAATTGAAAATTAAAAATTAAAGAGATAATCAAATAAAGGAAACTAGATGTTAGGTGTCTTTCAGTCTGCTTGTTGAAAAAAGCTTGATAGAATAGAGAAAAAAGGAAAGGAAAGACTAAAGTCAAGAAAACGTTTAAAAATTACAACAAATTTATATAATAAAATAAAGAAAATGAAAAAGAATAAAAACTTAAGGCCCGTAAAATTTTTTTTCTCTTTCTGTATCCAAGAAAGAGGAGGAAAATAAAGGAAAAATAAAACAATTTAAACAAAAACAGAAGCTTAGGAAATGAACAAATAAATGAACCATCAAACAGAATGAAACCTGAATGAAATTACATCCAGTTTACCCTTGAACTGAAACTATGAGGCACTCTCTAGTCTGTACACTAACCAGGTGGATTGACTTGTGCTGGTCTTCTGGGGGATGTACTTGGAAGGCGCCATTGGGCAGGTCGTGGTGTATGGCTCCGTTCTCTACTAGGTTGCACACTTACCTTACTGGGGTCAATTAGTGTGTGTGTGCACGTGTGTGTGCAGAAGAGGTAGAAATGGCTTCACCCAGCTCCCTAGTCTCTGGAGCATGATCTTCACACTCTCTCTGACCTGCAATCAAGCACCTCTCCTTTGTCTCAGGTCTCCATCTACTCCCTGCATCTACACTGTCTGTGTCCAGGCTGTCTACCTGTCATGTGTCGCCTCCATCCAGAGCTTCATCTCAGATGGAGTTGTGTTTCAAAACCCCAAACTTCAGAGACCCCATGGCTTGGACCATCACTTACTCTCTGGGGGAGGGACTCACTGAGCAATGGCCAGGTGCTGGCTTGCCTCAGAAAGCATTTTTTGCGCTTGTGCAGCAGCAGAACTTCAGAGATTATGGCAAAAACAACACACAGCCAGCACCAGGTTTTGCCACACTCTGGCATCTTTGTACTAATATCAGCAAATGTGACTACTCTCTGGGGTCTGCTGGGACCTTTTCCTGTGGGGAGTACATATGGTCTCTGCTGAATGCACTCCAAGTAGGGGAACCACTTCTATGTGGTACACAGACCCCTCAGACTACACTGCCTGCTTCTGGGGATTCACCCTACTTCCTCACCAGAGCACTTCCAAGCACTGAGCTCTGAAACTTCATATTTTTCCCCCACTATTTATAGAATCCTTTTTTCTCCCCATTAATGGTTTTAGGGAACAGATTTCTTGTTCAGTCCTCTGTCGTAGATTCTAGGTCTAAAGTTCTCTCTTGTCTAGCAAGAGGGCAGGACATAGGATGAAAAGTCAGAGATGGCTAATGTCCAGGAAAAGACAAGAGCCCTGAATAAGTGTCTTTGCCCCATTTTTATTAGGATCAGAAGACTTATAAACATGGCAGTGGATGTGCACAAAGAGGCAATAAATCTGTGAACATTAACTTGTGGATGTGAGGGAAAGGGCGTCTTGATATTTGTGCTTAAGAATTTGGGTTAATACAAAACAAAATCCTGATGCTGGGCAGTTTGGTGGAATCATGAGGCAGCCCCTCTGTTTATCTTAGCTAGCCTAGGGGATGAGACAGGTAAGGGAAATAATCTCAGAGTTAACAAGGCACATTTCTTTTGTTAATCATCTCTGCTCGCTGCTTCACCTGCAGTGCAGTGGTCTATAGCCCAATTTACCTGTTTACCTAAATTGGTTCTTTCATCCTGTGAAAGTAGCTTTCTGTTATAGTACTAACTTTGGGGGTGCTTCCAACCTGAATATCTAATCTTATTTATTTCATATACCTATGTGTTGGGCACCTTTGTGCCCTTATTTTGGGCCTTTGACGCTCCCTCTCTATTTCAGGGGTTCTGCACCTCCTCTCTATTCTGGGGTGCCTTTGCACCTCCCTATTCTTGGTTTCCCTGTCTTGTTTACCCAAACTCTGGTGTGAGCATCCTATGGCTCTGTATTTATGCCTTCTTAACCCATTGGTGTAAACCTGGGGTATTCCTAAGCTTATCTCCTACAGTCCCCTGCAAGTGTTTTCATTCTTTCTCTCTTTTTCTCTTCAGGTACTTTCAGAGAGAGTGCTTTTCTTGCATGATCCCAATGAACAGCACTCTCCTCTTACTCTTTCTCTCTCTTTCCTCTCTCTGTGAAAATGGCTCCCTACCCTCCATTGCTTTTCTCTCTCCTAGTTCACTTCTCAGCACTGAGTACCTGCTGAGTACTGTGGCTCAAGTTATGCAGATAGTTGCAATAATCTTCAGATCAATTTCCTAGGTGTTCAAAATGTTTTGGTGCTGATCTAGTTGCATTTCCAAGATGAGACAAGCTCAGGATCACCACAATGCACTATCTTAACTCCTCCCCTGCCACCACCATTTGTTGAAGAGACTTTTTTTCACTGGATATTTTTTTCCTGCTTTGTATAAGATTAGTTGATCATACAGTTGTGTGTCAATTTCTGGGTTTTCTATTCTATTCCATTGATCTATGTGTCTGTTTTTGTGTCAGTAACATATTGCCTTAATCACCAGTTTTGTAGTATACCTGAAAGTCTGGATTAGTGACAACTCTGGGGTCACTTTTGTTTTATTGGCTTGTTTAGTTTCTAAAATTCTATGTATAAGTGAAAGAACATGGCATTTGTCTTTCTCTGAGTGACTTATTCCATTTATAATACCCTCTAGTTTCATCCATGTCCTTGAAAAATCACAAGATTTCATTATTTTTGATGGCTGAGTAATATTCCATTGGGTATATATACCACATTTTCCTTACCCATTCATCAATCAGTGGACATTTGGGCTGTTTTCATTATTTGAGTATTGGAGATAATGTTGCTATAAACATAGTGGTGCATGTATCCTTTGAATCTGTATATTTGTGTCCTTTGGGTTTATACCTAGTAGATCAATTGCTGGCTCACAAGGTAGTTCTACTTTTAAATTTTTCTTTTTTTTTTTTAATTTGAGAGAGAGAGAGATTTGAGCATGGGAGAAAGCTAGAGTGAGAGAGAGAATCTTAAGCAGGAAACATGCTCAGCAGAGTCAATGCAGGGCTTGATCCAATGACCTTGGGATCATGACTTGAGCTGAAATCGAGTCAGAAGCTCCACCAAATGAGCCACCCAGGTGTCCCTGTTTTTAACTTTTTGAGGAACCTCCATACTGTTTTCCAGACTTGATCCACCATTTTGCATTCCCACCAACAGTGCAGGAGGGTTCCACTTTCTCCATACACTCCACCATCTGTTGACTCTGTAATGTTAATTTTAAACACTATGACAAGTGTGAGATGGTATCTCATTTGGATTTGATTTGGATTTCCCTCATGATGAGTGATGTTGAGCATCTTTTCATGTGTCAGGGAGCCATCTGGATCTCTTCTTTGAAAAAAATGTCTATTCATGTCTTCTGCCCATTTTTTAAATAGCTGTTAGTACTATATTTTTAAAATATATTTTGGATACTAACCCTTTATCAGATAAGTCATTTGAAAATACCTTTTCCTGAAGACCTGGTAAGATGGCAGCGTAGGAGGACACTGGGCTCACCTTGTCCTGCTGATCGCTTAGATTCCACCCACACCCGTGTAAATAACCCAGAAAACCACCGGAAGACTAGCGGAACAAAATCTCCAGAGCTGAGCACAGACAAGAGGCCCACAGAAGAGGCTAGGAAGGGTGGAGAGGTGGTGTCTGCTACATGTACAGGTGGGAGGGAGCCGGGGCAGTGGAGGGGCAGCCTGCCCAGCAAGGCAGAGCCCCTGAAATCTGGCTTGCAAAAGCAGAGGGTCCGGACTCCATGAGTAATGACAGCCAGCAGGACTTAACATCTGGAATGTTAAAAGTCAACAGTTCTGTTCTCAGAGAGCAGGGAGGGTGAGACGACACCGGGAGGGAGAGTTGTTGAGCTCCAGAAGACAGAGCTCAGCTCAGTGGGGGAACAAAGGCACTGGCAAGCACCATTTTCCTCTTCCAACTCCCAGCCAACATTCCAAAGGGAACCACTTCCCTTCACAGAACTTCCTTGCACCGTGCAAATGTCCAATGCTGTGCTTATGTGGATCCATCCCTCTGTCAGGCCTGCCTCCCTCTTTGTACTGCAGGGTCCATTCCACAGGGAGCCACCTAGGGCAGAGCAAACTAACCCTGCCCCTCCTGCCCCCGTACACCTTGCAGATCCCATCAAAGCAGCAACACAAGCCTGGCAGTGTGCAAGTAGCCCAGACAAGGGCCACATCACTCCATAATGAGTCCTGCCCCTGGGAGAGGGGGAAATTAGATACACACCAGTCTGATTGTGGCCCCAGGAGTGGGCTGGGAGTAGACATCAGGTCTGCCTACAGCCCCACCCACTAACACAAGTTACTCCGGACACCACAGGTGAAGTGCCCTGCAGTTTGACACCACCCCAGGGACTATGCAAGATGACAACATGGAAGAATTCTCCTCAAAAGACACTCTAGGAAGTAGCGACAGCTAATGAATTGATTCAAAACAATTTAAGCAATATAATAGAACAAAAATTTAGAATAATAGTCATACAATTAATTCCTGGGCTTGAAAAAAACAAGAGAGGACAGAAGACAATCTATTGGGACTAAGGGACTAACTTATTGGATGAAGGGACTAAGAAGTAGTCATGAGGAGCTAAAAAATGCTATAAATTAGGTGCAGGGGCGGGTGGGTGGCTCAGTCAGTTGAGCATCCGACTTCAGCTCAGGTCTTCATCTCATGGTTTGTAAGTCTGAGCCCCACGTCCGGCTCTGTGCTGTCAGCTCAGAGCCTGGAGCCTGCTTCGATTCTGTGTCTCCTCTCTCTGCCTTTCGCCCACTTGTACTCTGTCTCTCCATCTCTCAAAAATAAATAAATGTAAAAAAAGTTTTATAAATGAGGTGCAAAATAAAATGGAGGTGGCCACAGCGCCAATTAAAGAGACAGAGGAGAGAATAGGTGAATTAGAAGATAAAATTATGGCAAAAGTAGAAGCTGAGAAAAAGAGAAATAAAAAAATCCAGGAGTGTGAGGGGGTAATCACAGAACTAAGTCATGCAATCAAACGGAACAATATCCATATCATAGGAATTCCAGAAGAAGAAGCGAAAGAGAAAGGGGCTGAAGGTGTACTTGAACAAATCATACGTGAGAACTTCCCTGATCTGGGGAATGAAAAAGGCATTGAAATCCAACAGGTACAGAGAACTGCCTTCAAACATAACATGAATCGATCTTCTGCACGACATATCATAGTGAAACTGGCAAAATACAAAGATAAAGAGAAAATTCTGAAAGCAGATAAACGTGCTCTAACATACAAAGGGAGACCCATAAAACTACTGGCAGACCTATCTACTGAAACTTGGCAGGCCAGAAAGGAATGGCAGGAAATCTTCAATGTGGTGAACAGGAAAAATATGCAGCCAAGAATCCTTTATCCAGTAAGTCTGTCATTCAGAATAGAAGGAGAGATAAAGGTCTTCTCATACAAACAAAAACTGAAGGAATTCATCACCACTAAACTAGCCCTACAAGAGATCCTAAGGGGTATTCTATGAATGAAATGTTGCAAGGACCACAAAGTACCAGAGACATCACTACAAACATGAAACCTACAGACATCACAAGGACTCTAAACCCCTATCTTTCAATAATAACACTGAATGTAAATGGACTAAATGTGCCAACCAAAAGACATAGGGTATCAGAATGGATAAAAAAAAATAAGACTCATCTATTTGCTGTCTACAAGAGACTCATTTTAGACCTGAGGACACCTTCACAATGAAAGTGTGGTGATGGAGAACTATGTATCATGTTACTGGAAGTCAAAAGAAAGCTGGAATAGCCATACTTATATCAGACAAACTAGACTTAAACTAAAGGCTGTAACAAGAGATGAAGAAGGGCATTATATAATAATTACAAGGACTCAGGAAGAGCTAACAATTATAAATGTCTATGTGCCGAATATGGAAGCCCCCAAATATATGAAATAATTACTCACAAACATAAGCAACCTTATTGATAAGAATGTGGTAATTGCAGGGGACATTAATACCCCACTTACAACAAACTGACACAGGATCAATAAAGAAACAAAGGCCTTGAATGATACATTGGATGATATGGACTTGACAGATATATTTAGAACTCTGCATCCCTAAGCAACAGAATATACTTTTTTCTCGAGTGCACATGGAACATTCTCCAAGATAGATCACATACTGGGTCACAAAACAGTCATAAGTATAAAAGAATGGATATCATACCATGAACACTTTCAGACCACAGTGCTATGAAACTTGAAAATCAACCACAGGAAAAAGTCTGGAAAACCTCCAAAAGCATGGAGGTTAAAGAACACCATACTAAAGAATGAATGGGTCAACCAGGCAGAGAAGAAATTAAAAATGTATGGAAACAAATGAAGATGAAAATACAACAATCCAAACACTTTGGGATGCAGCAAAGGTACGCCTGAGAGGAAAATACATTTCAATCCAGAGCTATCTCAAGAAACAAGAAAAATCCCAAATACGAAATCTAACAGCACACCTAAAGGAAATAGAAGCAGAATAGCAAAGACACCCCAAACCCAAAAGAACATAAATAACCAAGATCAGAGCCAAAATAAACAATATAGAATCTAAAAAAATCTATAGAGCAGATCAGTGAAACCAAGAGTTGGATTTTGAAAAAAGTAAACAAAATTGATACATCTCTAGCCAGGCTTCTCAAAAAGAAAAGGGAGAGGACCCAAATAGATAAAATCATGAATGAAATTGGAATTATTACAACCAATCCCTCAGAAATACAAGCAATTATCAAGGAATACTATGAAAAATTATATGCCAATAAACTGGACAACCTGGAAGAAATGGACAAATTCCAAAATACCCACACACTTCCAAAACTCAAACAGGAAAAAATAAGAAGTTGAACAGACCCAAGACCAGTGAAGAAATTGAACCAGTTACCAAAAATATCCCAATAAATAAGAGTCCAGGACCAGATGGCTTTCTGGGGAATTCTATCAGACATTTAAAGCAGAGATAATACCTATCCTTCTCAAGCTGTTCCAAAAAATAGAAAGGGAAAGAAAACTTCCAGACTCATTCTATGAAGCCAGCATTACTTTTATTCCTAAACCAGACAGAGACCCAGCAAAAAAGAGAACTACAGGCCATTACCCCTGATGAGTATGGATTCAAAAATTCTCAATTAAGATACTAGTAAATCGAATTCAACAGCATATAAAAAGAATTATTCACCATGATCAAGTGGGATTCATTCCTGGGCTGCAGGGCTGGTTCAACATTCACAAATCAATCAATGTGATACATCACATTAATAAAATGAAAATGAGAACCATATAATCCTGTCAATCGATGCAGAAAAGGCCTTTGACACAATTTATAATCCTTTCTTAATAAAAACCCTCAAGAAAGTCGGGACCAAAGGAACATACTTAAACATCATAAAATCCACTTATGAAAAGCCCACAGCTAATATCATCCTCAATGGGGAAAAACAGAGAAGTCTCCCCCTGACATCAGGAACATGACAGGGATGTCCACTCTCACTGCTCTTGTGTAACACAGTGTTGAAAGTTCTAGCATCAGCAATCAGACAACATAAAGAAATCAAAGGAATCAAAATTGGCAAAGATGAAATCAACCTTTCACTCTTTGCAGGTGACATGATATTATACATGGAAAACCTGATAGACTCCACCAAAAGTCTCCTAGAACTGATACATGAATTCAGCAAAGTCACAGGATACAAATTAATGTACAGAAATCAGTTGCATTCTTATATACTGATAATGAGGCAACAGAAAGACAAATGAAGAAACTGATTCCATTCACAATTGCACCAAGAATCATAAAATACCAAGGAATAAACCTAAGAAAGATGTAAAAGATCTGTATGCTGAAAACTATACAAAGCTTATGAAGGAAATTCAAGAAGATATATAGAAATGGAAACATATTCCATGCTCATGGATTGGAAGAATAAATATCGTTAAAACGTCAATACTACCCAAAGGAATCTACACATTCAATGCAACCCCAATCAAATTTGCACCAGAATTCTTCTTGAAGGTAGAACAAATATTCCTAAAATTTGTATGGAACAACAAAAGACGCTGAATAGCCAAAGTAATATTGAAGAAGAAGACCAAAGCAGGAGGCATCACAATCCCAGACTTTAGCCTCTACTACAAAGCTGTAATCATCAAGACAGCATGGTATTGGCATAAAAACAGACACATACACCAATGGAATAGAATAGAAACCCCATAATTAGACCCACAAATGTATAGCCAACTCATCTTTGACAAAGCAGGAAAGAATATCCAATGGAAAAAAGACAGTCTCTTTAACAAATGGTGTTGGGAGAGCTGGACAGCAACATGCAGAAGAATGGAACTAGACCACTTTCTGACACCATTCACAAAATCAAACTCAAAATGGATAAAGGACCTGAATGTGAGACAGGAAACCATCAAAACCCTAGAGGAGAAAGTAGGAAAAAACCTCTCTGCCCTCAGCTGCAGCAGTTTCTTACTTGTCACATCCCCAAAGGCAAGGGAATTAAAAGCAAAAATGAACTATTGGGGCCTCATGAAGATAAAAAGCTTCTGCTCTGCAAATGAAACAATCAACACAACTAAAAGCCAAACGAAGGAATGGAAAAGATATTTGCAAATGACATATCGGACAAAGGGCTAGTATTTAAAATCTATAAAGAACTCACCAAACTCTACACCCAAAAAAGAAATAATCCAGTGAAGAAATGGGCAGAAAACATGAATAGACACTTCTCTAAAGAAGACATCCGGATGGCCAACAGGCACATTTGAAAAGATGCTCAACGTCGCTCCTCATCAGGGAATTACAAATCAATACCACACTCAAATATCTCCTCACACCAGTTAGAGTGGCTAAAATGAACACATCAGGAGACTATAGATGCTGGAGAGGATGTGGAGAAATGGGAACCCTCTTGCCCTGTTGGTGGTAATGCAAACTGGTGCAGCCGCTCTGGCAAATAGAGTGGAGGTTCCTCAAAAAATTAAAAATAGATCTACCCTATGACCCAGCAATAGCACTGCTAGGAATTTACCCAAGGGATACAGTAGTGCCGATGCATAGGGGCACTTGTACCCCAATATTTATAGCAGCACTTGCAACAATAGCCAAATTATGGAAAGAGCCTAAATGTCCATCAACTGGTGAATGGATAAAGAAATTGTGGTTTATATGCACAATGGAATACTACGTGGCAATGAGAAAGAATGAAATCTGGCGTTTTGTAGCAATGTGGATGGAACTGGAGAGTGTTCTGCTAAGTGAAATAAGTCATAGAGAGAAAGACAGATACCATATGTTTCACTCTTATGTTGATCCTGAGAAACTTAGAAGACCATCGGGGAAGGGAAGGAAAAAAAAAAAAGAGAGGGAGGGAGCCAAATCATAAGAGACTCTTAAAAACTGAGAATTAACTGAGTGTTGATGTGATGTGGGATGGAGGGGAAAGTGGGTGATGGGCATTGAGGAGGACACCTGTTGGGGTGAGCACTGGGTGTTGTATGGAAACCAATTTGACAATAAATTTCATTTAAAAAATGAAAATACCTTCTTCCATTTAGTAGGTTGCCTTTTAGTTTTGTTGACTCTTTCACTGTATAGAAGCTTTTAATCTTGGGGTTGTCCCAATAGCTGAAATTTACTTTTGTTTCCCTTGCCTCAGGAGACATATCTAGAGGAAGTTGCTATGGCCAATGTCAAAGATATTAGCCTGTGTTCTCCTAGAAAGTTGATATTTTCAGGTTTTACATTCAGGTATTTCATCCATTTTGAGTTCATTTGTGTGTATGGTGTAAGAACCTGGCCCAGTTTCAGTGTTTTGAATGCTGCTGTCCAGTTTTCCCAGCACCATTTTTTGAAGAGACTATTCTTTTTTTCCTATTTGATATTCTTTCCTGGTCTGTTGATGATTAATTGAACATATGGTTGTGTGTTCATTTCTGGGTTTTCTATTCTGTTTCATTGATGTGTGTGTGTGTGTGTGTGTGTGTGTGTGTGTGCCAGCCACATACTTTCTTGGTTAGTACAGCTTTTTAATTTAACTTGGAGTCCAGAATTGTGATGTTTCTAGCATTGCTTTTTTTTTCAACTTTACTTTTAGCTATTCATGTCATTTTGTGGTTCCATAGAAATTTTAGTATGGTTTGTTCTAATTCTGTGAAAAAATGCTGTTGGTATTTTGATAGTGATTGCATTAAATGTGTAGATATCCTTGGATAATAATTGGCATTTTAAGCATAATGTTTCTTCCGGTCCATGAGCATGGAATGCGTTTCCATTTCTTTGTGTCATATTCAATTTCTTTATTCAGTGTTTTATACTTTACAGATTACAGGTCTTTCACCTCTTTGGTTAAGTTTACTCTTAGTTATCTTATTTTGGTTGTAATTTTATTTGAAAACTTTTGTTTAATTTCTCTTTCTGCTGCTTCATTATTGGTGTAGAGAAACAACAGATTTTTGTATGTTGATTTTGTATTATGAGACTTTACTGAATTCATTTATCAATTCTAGTGCAGTCTTTTTGGTGCAGTCTTTCAGGTTTTCTACATAGAGTATGAGGTCATCTTTAAATAGTGAAAGTTTGCCTTTTTACTTGCCGATTTGGAAGGCTTTTGCTTTTTTTGTTGTCTGATTGCTATAGCTAGGACTTTCCATATTATTTTGAACAAAAATGGTGGCAGCAGACATCTTTGTCTTCTTCCTGACCTTAAGAAAAAGTTCTAAGCTTTTCACCATGAATGTTGTAAACGGCAGGCTTTACATGTGTGGACTTTATCATGCTGGTGTGTGTTTCCTCTTAACCTCTTCTGTTGAAGTTTTTCATATGAATGGATGCTGTATTTTGTCAAAAAATTTTTTCTGCATTTATTGGAATGAGCATATGGTTCTTATCCTTTCTCTTATGTGATGTGTCACATTGATTTGTGAATATTGAGCCCCTCTTTCCACCCATGTATAAATTCCACCTGAACGTGGTGTATGGTATTATTAATATATTGTTGAATTTGGTTTGCTAGTGTTTTGTTGAGTATTTTTTCATGTATGTTCATCAGGGACATTTACCAGTATTTCTCTGTTTTAATGTCTTTATCTGATTTTGACATCAGGGCGATGCTTGCTTATAGAATTAATTTGGAAGTTTTCCTTCCTTTTCTAGTTTTTGAAATAGTTGAGAAGAATAAGTATTTACTCTTCTTTACATGTCTTATATAACTCGCCTGTAATGCCTTCTCGTCCTGGACTTTTGTTTGTTGGAATATTTTTCATTATTGATTCAATGTCCTTACTACTATCTGGTATGCTCAAATTGTTTATTTCCTCCTGATTCTATTTTGCGAGATTATATGTTTATTGGGAAGATTTACATTCACTCTCATTTGTCCAATTTGTTTGGTATATAATTTTTCATAATATTCTTTTGCCATACATTTATTTTCTGCAGTGTCAGTTTGAATTTCTTTTCCTTCATTTCTTGTGTTATTTGATTTATCTTTTTTTATGTGTCTGGGATAGGTTTTCAATTTTTTAAATGTTCTTGAATGACCAACTCTTGTTCTTTTGATATTTTTCATTGTGCTTTTAGTCTCTTTATTTTTACACTGTTTTTTATTATTTTCTTTCTTCTGCTAGTCTTAGGTTTGTTTGTTATTGTTTTCTGGCTTGTGTAGGTGTAACATTAGGTTATTTATTTGGTATTTTTCTTGTATCTTGAAGTAAGCTTATATTGCTATAAACTTCCCATTTAGAAGTGTTTTTTCTGTGTTCCAAATATTTTTGATCATTTTTCTACGTTTATTTTTATTTCTTCTTTGATTTATTCTTTGACACATTTTAGCATCATGTTGATTAGCCTCCATGTGTTTGTGTTCTTCACATATTTTTTCTTGTAATTAATTTTTACTTTCATACTCTTTGTTTCAAAAAGATGCTTGATGTGATTCCAATCTTCTTAAAATTTGTTAAGAGTTGTTTTGTGGCCTAACATAAGATCTATCCTTGAGAATGTTTCATATACACTTGAAAAGAATGTGTATTCCACTTTTTTGCATGGAATATGTTGTATATATCTGTTAGGTCCGTCTGGTGTGATGTGTTGATAAAAGGCACAAATCAATATTTTTGTATCTTCTGGGTAAATGCTCAGTACTGTAATTGTTTTTTTTTTAATTTTGAGAAGACTCCATACTGTTTTTCAGAGTTGCCGCAACAGCTTGCATTCCCACCAAAGGTGCAAGAGTGTTTTCCTTTCCCTTCATCTTGCCAATACCTGTTGTTTCCTGTGTTGTTAATTTTAGCCATTCTGACTGTTTCGAGGTGATATCTCATTGCACTTTTGATTAGTATTTCCCTGATGATGAGTGATGAGCATCTGTTCATGTGTCTCTTGACCATCTGGATGTCTTCTTTGGAAAAATGTTTATTCATATCTTCTGCCCATTTTTTAAATGTATTATTTGTTCATTGAGTGTTGAGTTTTAAATTTTTTTAATGTTTATTTATTTTTGAGACAGAGAGAGAGCATGAACAGGGGAGGGTCAGAGAGAGAGGGAGACACAGAACCTGTAGCAGGCTCCAGGCTCTGAGCTGTCAGCACAGAGCCCAGCGCGGGGCTCAAACTCATCGGACTGTGAGATCATGACCTGAGCCGAAGTTGGACGCCCAACCGACTGTGCCACCCAGGAGCCCCGAGTGTTGAGTTTTATAAGTTTTCTGTATATTTTGGATACTAGTCTTTTATCAGTTATACCATTTAAAAATATCTTCTCCCATTCAATATGTTGACTTTCAGTTTTGTTGAATGATTCCCTCCCTGTACAGAAGTTTGCATTTTGATGAAGTTGCTATAGTTCATTTTTGCTTCTGTTTCACTTGCCTCTGGAGCTGTGTCTAGTAATAAGTTGCTATGACCAATGTCAGAGAGGTTATTACCCCTGTTCACCTGTGGGATTTGAATGATTTCCTGACTTAAATTTAGGTCTTTCATCCATTTTGAATTTATTTTTGTGTGTGGTGTAAGAAAGTCACCCAGTTTCCTTCTTTTGCAGTTTGCTGTCCAGTTTTCCCAACACCGTTTCTTGAAGAGGCTATCTTTTTCAATTGAATATTCTTTCCTGCTTTGTCAAAGGTTTATTGACCATATAGTTGTGGGTTCATTTCTGGGTTTTCTTTTCTTTTTATTTTTTTAAATTTACATCCAAATTAGTTAGCATATAGTGCAACGATGATTTCAGGAGTAGATTCCTTATTGTCCCTTACCCATTTAGCCCATCCCCCTTCCCATACCCCCTCCAGTAACCCTCTGTTCGTTCTCCATATTTATGAGTCTCTTCTGTTTTGTCCCCCTCCCTGTTTTTATATTATTTTTGTTTCCTTTCCCTTATGTTCATCTGTTTTGTCTCTTAAAGTCTTCATGTGAGTGAAGTCATATTAGTCAATCATTTCTGGGTTTTCTATTCTGTTCCATTGATCTGTTTGTTTTTGTGCCACTACTATACTGTATTGATCACTAGAGTTTTGTAATATAACTTGAAGTCTGGAATTGTGATGTCTCCAGCTTTGCTTTCCATTTTAAAGATTGCTTTGAATATTTGGGATTTTTTTTGTAGTTTCATACAAATTTTAGGATTGCTTGTTCTAGATCCATGAAAAATGCTGATCATATTTTGATAGGGATAAATGCATAAAATGTGTAGATTGCTTTGGGTAATATAGACATTGTTACAATATTTGTTATTACAATCTATGAACAAGGAATGTTTTTCTATTTCTCTATCATCAGTGTTTTATAGTTTTCAGAGTACAGATATTTGACCTCTATGGTTAGGTTTACTCCTAAGTATCTTATGGTTTTGGTGCAATTGTAAATGGGAATGATTCCTTGATTTGTCTTTCTGCTGCTTCATTATTAATGTATAGAAATGCAACCAATTTCTGTACATTGATTTTATATCCTGCGACTTTGCTGAATTCATGTATCAGCTCTAGCACTTTTCTGGTGGAGTCTTTTTTATATTGCCTTTAAGATTTGAGCTTATGTTATTCTATCCCTACTTTCTTCAGTCCTTTTATCAAGAAAGAATGCTATATTTTGCCAAATGCTTTTTCTACATCCATTGATAGAATGATATGGCTCTTATCCTTTCTTTTATTAATGTGGTGTATAGCATTGATTGGTTTATTGATATTGAACCACCCCTTCAGCCCAAGAATAAATCAACTTGATTTATAAATAATGATGATGAATAATTCTTTAATGTACTGTTGCATTCAATTTGCTAGTATCTTGTTGAGAATTTTTGCACTGATGTTCATCAAGGATATTGGTCTGTAATTTTCCTTTTTAATTCAGCCTTTTCCTGGTTTTGGAATCAATGTAATTCTGGCCTCATCTAAGGAGTTTGGATGTTTCCCTTCCATTTCCACTTTTTGGAAGATTTTCAGAAGAATAGGTTTTAATTCTTCTTCAAATATTTGGTAGAAATCCCCTAGCAAAATATCCAAAATCTATAAAGAGCTCATCAAACTCCACACCCGAAAAACAAATAACCCAGTGAAGAAATGGGCAGAAAACATGAATAGACACTTCTCTAAAGAAGACATCCGGATGGCCAACAGGCACATGAAAAGATGTTCAACGTCGCTCCTTATCAGGGAAATACAAATCAAAACCACACTCAGATACCACCTCACGCCAGTCAGAGTGGCCAAAATGAAGAAATCAGGAGACTATAGATGCTGGAGAGGATGTGGAGAAACGGGAACCCTCTTGCACTGTTGGTGGGAATGCAAATTGGTGCAGCCACTCTGGAAAGCAGTGTGGAGGTTCCTCAGAAAATTAAAAATAGACCTACCCTATGACCCAGCAATAGAACTGCTAGGAATTTATCCAAGGGATACAGGAGTACTGATGCATAGGGGCACTTGTACCCCAATGTTTATAGCAGTACTCTCAACAATAGCCAAATTATGGAAAGAGCCTAAATGTCCATCAACTGATGAATGGATAAAGAAATTGTGGTTTATATACACAAAGGAATACTACGTGGCAATGAGAAAAAATGAAATATGGCCTTTTGTAGCAACGTGGATGGAACTGGAGAGTGTGATGCTAAGTGAAATAAGCCATACAGAGAAAGACAGATACCATATGGTTTCACTCTTATGTGGATCCTGAGAAACGTAACAGAAACCCATGGGGGAGGGGAAGGAGAAAAAAAAAAGAGGTTAGAGTGGGAGAGAGCCAAAGCATAAGAGACTGTTAAAAACTGAGAACAAACTGAGGGTTGATGGGGGGTGGGAGGGAGGGCAGGGTGGGTGATGGGTATTGAGGAGGGCACCTTTTGGGATGAGCACTGGGTGTTGTATGGAAACCAATTTGACAGTAAATTTCATATATTAAAAAAAAAAAAAAAGAAATCCCCTAGCAAGCCATCTGTTCCTAGTATGTTATTTGTTGGGAGATTTTTGATTACTGATTCAATTTATTTCCTGATTATGGGTCTGTACAAATTTTCTATTTATCTCTGTTTCAGTTTTGGCAGTTTATGTGTTTCTAAGAATTTATCTATTTTTTCGAGATTGCTCAGTTTATCTGCATATAATTTTTCATAATATTCTCTCATAATTGTTCATATTTCTGCAGTGTTGTTTGTGATCTCTCCTCCTTCATTCGTGATTTTATTTATTTGCTTCCTTCATCTTTTCTTTTTAAGAAGTCTGGATAGGGTTTTATCAATTTTGTTAATTCTTTCAAAGAACCACCTCCTAGTTTTGTTGATGTATTCTACTGTTTTTTTTTTTATTTCTATATCTTTTTTCTGCTCTAATCTTTTTTTTCCCCTTCTGCTGGTTTTGGGTTTCATTTGGTGTTCTTTTCTCAGCTCCTTTAGGTGTGAGGTTAGGCTTTATATTTGAGAGTTTTCTTCCTTCTTGAGTTAGCCCTGTATTGCTATAGTCTTCTCTCTTATGACCACCTTTGCTACATCCCCCAAGAGTTCAGAATGTCATGTTTTAATTTTCATTGGCATCCATGTATTTTTTTATTCTTTAATTTCCCAGTTAAGCCATTCATTCTTTAGTAGGACATTCTTTAATTTCGATGTGGTTAATGTCTTTCCAAATGTTTCTTGTGGTTGACTTCAATTTTCATAGTGTTGTGGTCAGAAAATATGCATAACACTATTTCATAATTTTGTATTGGTTGAGGCCTGATTTGTGACCCAGCATGTACTCTATTGTGGAGAATGTTCTATGTGCAATCGAAAACAATGGGTATCTTGTTGCTTTAAGGTGAAATGCTGTGAATATATCTGTTAAATCCATCTGATCCAGTGTGTCATTTAAAGCCATTGTTTCCTTATTTATCTTCTGCTTAGATTATCTGTGCATTGCTGGAAATGGAGTGTTAAAGTCTCCAACTATTATTGTATTGTTATCAGTGTGTTTCTTGAAGTTTGTTATTAATTGATTTATGTATTTGGGTACTCCCAAGATGGAGATCTATTATTAGATTTTCTTGTTTATTAGATCATTTTATTATGATATAGTTTCCTCCATAACTCATTATAGTCTTTTGTTAAAAATCTTGTTTGTCTTAGTATGTCTACTCCACCTTTCTTTTGATGTCCATTAGCATGATAAACTGTTCTTCAACAACTCACTTTAAACCTGGAGGTGTCTTTTTTGTCTAAAATGTGTCTTTTTAAAGTAGAATATTGATGGGCCTTGTTATTTATGCATTCCTGTACCCTATTTTTTATTGGAGCATTTAGTCCATTTACATTAAGAGTAAGTATTGATAGATATGAATTTAGTGCATTGTATTACCTGTAAAGTCCCTGTTCCTATAAGTTTTCTGTTGTTTTCTAGTCTTTGTTACTTTTGGTGTCTCTTTCCCACTCAAAGAAGCCTGATACCCTTTAATAATTCTTGTAGACATAGTTTAGTGTTCACAAACTCCTTTAGTTTTTTGATATCTTGGAAACTCTTTACCTTTCCTATTCTGAATGACAGCATTGCTGGTTATAGTATTCTAGGCTGCATATATTTCTGATTTAGCACATGCAATGTATCATGCCACTCCCTTCTGGCCAACCAAAATCTGTTGACAGGTCTGCTGCTAACCCTATCTGTCTACACTTGTAGGTTTAGAACCTTTTGTCCTTAGATGCTTTCAAAATTCTATCTTTATCTTTGTATTTTGCAAGTTTCCCTATATGTCTTAGTTTTGAACTTGTTTGGGTTGATTTTGAGTGCTCTGTGCCTTTTGGATTTGAATGACTGTTTCCTTTCCCAGATTATGGAACTATTGTTCAAATAAATCTGTCCCTTTTTCCAGATGTTCATCTTGGACTCCTATGAAAAAGATATTATTGCACTTTATTCAGTCACTGAGTTCCCTAAGTCTATGTTCATGATCTGGTAGTTTTCCTTCTGTCTCCTTTTCAGCTTCATTATTTTCCATAATTTTATTTTCTGTATCACTCATTCCATTCTCTGCTTCTTCCATCCTTGTTGTGATTATAATCAGCTGGTTTTCCATCTCAGCTACAACATTTGTTTATATCGGCTTGATTAATTTTCAGGTATTTTATCTCTGTGGAAATGGTTTATCTGGTGTCTTCTATGATTTTTTTCAAGCTCAGCTAGTATTTTTATCACTGTTGTTCCAAATTCTTGTTCAGATATATTACTTGTATTTTTTTTATGAAATCCCTGGCTCTGGTTTCTTGATCTTTCTTTGTGGCAGAATTCCTGTGTCTTGTCATTTTGTCTAGGCTTCTGTCTTTGGTGTGTTATGAAAGTTTGTTGTGTTTCCTGCTTCTGAGAGTAATGTTATGCTAACAATTTGTTATACACTGTCTAGGGCCTAGTACTTCAGGAAGTGTTTCTCCTGTGTACTGTGTGCACTCTGCTGTTGTAATTTCCCTGATCTTTCCTCCAGGTCAGTCCTCTATAGAGTTCCTCCTTGCTTGCACAGGGGAGTGTTTGGACCTTTAATTAGGTGTGCCGATTTGTTTGTTAACATAAGCCTGATTTCAAAAAAGAAAAAAAAAAGCCCTGATCCAAAATAAGAGAAAAGGACAATAAAAAACCAACCAAACAAAAACTGTAGCCTAAATCCAAAGAAAAAGAAAGCAAGAAAGAAGAACAAAAAACAAAGAAAAAGAAGCCTAATCCAAAACATGAGAAAAGGAAACAAAAACATAACTAAATGAATAAATTATAAGACTTAATTTAAAAAAAAAGCCTTGTACTCTTTCTAGCAGAACCGAATCTGATGTTTTAGGGCACTTTATGATCAGTAGACTTGGTGCACATGGCGGGGGGGGGGGGCTTGTGTTGGTCCTCTGGGGGAGAGGCCTGCTGCACTGGCTCACAATCAGCCCTTGTAAAGATGTCTCTGTAGGGCACAGAAGGGCAGGGTGTGTTGTATGTGGCTGAAGTCCTGAGCCCTGACTGGGGGCACCTCATTGCTTGCTGAAGTTGGAAACTCCTGGTGCATGGAGGAAGATGGAGTCACTCTGCTCTCTCAGCCCAGGTAGCACTGTTCAAGTAGCCCTCACAGACAAGTGAATAATCTCCCCTCCTAGGTTCCAGGTTTCCCTCAGATCCCCGCTTTCAAACCTTCTGTGCCTGGGCTGTTGACCTGCCTGGTGCCACAGCTCTCCTGTGTTCTATTTCTGGCGAGCAACTGGGTTCAAAACTCAAAGGCATCGACCCACTCCCTTTCTCCAGAGGCATGGACTTATCCCCTCCTCCAGAGGAGAGCCTTTTCATGCTGCACCTGGTGCTGTTCTTTCCCAGAAAAGCAGTCGCATGGCTGAGAAGGGGCCTGGCGCTTATGGTGGAGCACAGCGAAAAGCTGTAACCACTTTATTGCCCTCTGTGCATGTCTCTGTCCCCCTGCTATTGAATGCCCATTCAAACATACCATCAGGGTCTTTTGTCTTTGGAGATGCAATATATTGTCTTCAAAATGCACTCCAGGAAGGGAACATTCTCTTCCAATGTGACCTAGGGGATCCCCACACCATTCTGTCCACTGTCCACTTCTGGGCCTCCCTTCTTTTTCACCTTCACACCATGCTGTCCACTGTTGCCCACATGGATCTACTTCAGTGAATGGCACAGAGTTCCAGAAAACTCAGAATTTCAGCTCCAGTGTTTGCAAAAATTTGCAATTGTCAGTTCCTCACCAACAATTCCACAGTACATAGTTTTGCTGGAGTGCTTTTCTTGCACAAAACCAACATGCTGCTCTCTCTCCTCCTTTCTCTTTCTCCTCTCTGTGAAAAGGGCTCCCGCCTCTTGCAGCACTGATACTTTTATCTTCCTCCATTTCCCTCTCCCCACTGTAAACCTGCCATGTTCTCTCCACCAAACTATGAAGATTGTTCTCTTAATCCTCAAATTGTTTCCCCAGGTGTTTAAAATGATTTGATGTTGATCTAGTTGTGTTTGAAGGGCAAGATAAGCCCAGGGTCCCCCTACTACTTTGCCATCTTAACTCATCCTTCTCAAGTAACATCTTTGGTTGGGAGATTTTTGAGTAATGATTCAATTTCTTTGCTGGTCTGTTCAAGTTTTCTATTCCTTCCTGTTTCAGTTTTGGTAGTTTATGTTTCTAAGAATTTATCCATTTCTTCCAGGTTGCCCAGTTTGTTGGAATATAATTCTTCATAATGTTCTTTTATAATTGTTTTATTTCTGTGGTGTTAGTTTTTACTTGTTTTTTCTAATTTGTGATTTTATTTACTTGGGCCTTTTATTTTTGTCAAGTCTGGTTAGGGGTTTATCAATTTTATTATTATTTTATTTACCCACCTATTTCTGGTTTGTCTGGCATGTTTTTTTGTTTGTTTGTTTCTATATCACTTATTTCTGCTCTAATTTTTATTTCCCTTCTTCTGTTGGCTTTAGGCTTTGTTTGTTGTTCTTTTTCTAGTTCCTTTAGGTGTAAGGTTATGTTGTTTATTTGAGATATTTCTGGTAGGCCAGTTTTGCTACTCCTTCCCTGTTAGGACTGCTTTTGCTGCATCTCAAAGGTTTTGAAGCATCAAATTTCATTTTTATTTCTTTCCATGTATTTTTTAATGTTGGTTTATTTTTGAGAGAGAGAGAGAGAGAGAGGGAGAGAGAGGGAGCATGAGCAGGGGAGGGGCAGGGAGAGAGGGAGACACAGAATCTGAAGCAGGTTCCACGCACCCATGCTGACAGTGCAGAGCCTGATATTGGGCGTAAACCCACGAACTGCAGGATCATGACATGAGCTGAATTCAGACACTCAACCAACTGAGCCATGCAGGCTCCCCTGTTTCCGTGTATTTTTCAAAATTTCATCCTTCCTTTCCTGGTTGACCCATTCATTCTTTAGTAGCATATTGTTTAACCTCCATGTATTTGTGGTCTTTCCAAATTTTTTCTTGTGGTTGACTTCTAGTTTCATAGTGTGTTCAGACAATATTCATGTTATGATCTCAATCTCTTTGTACTTGTTGAAATCTGTTTTGTGACCTAGTATGTAATCTATTCTGGAGAACGTCCCATGTACACTTGAAAAAAATGTATATTCTGCTGCTTTAGGAATGTTCCAAATATATCTGTGAAGTCCATATGGTTCAGTGTGTGTGTCATTCAAAGCCATTGTTTCCTTGTTGATTTTCTGCTTAGATCAACTATGCATTGATGTAATTGAGGTGGTAAAATTCCCGACTATTATTGCATTATTATCAATTAGTTCCTTTATTTTTGTTATTAATTATTTTATATATTTCCATGCATCTATTTTGGGGGCATAAATATTTACAATTGTTAGATCTTCTTGTTGGATAGACCCTTCTATTATGATATAGTGTCTTTCTTCATCTCTTGTTACAGTCTTTGATTTACAAACCTGTTTGTCTGATACAAGTTTTGCTACTCTGGCTTTCTTTTGACTTGAATTTGCATTATAAATGTTTCTCCATCTCTTCACCTTCAACCTGCAGGTGTCTTTAGGTCTAAAGTGAGTCTCTTGGGGCACCTGGGTGGCTCAGTGGGTTAAGCAGCTGACTTCAGCTCAGGTCATGATCTCACGGTTCGTGGGTTTGAGCCCTGTGTCAGGCTCTCTGCTGGCAGCTCAGAGCCTAGAGCCTGCATCAGATTCTGTGTCTCCCTCTCTCTCTGCCCCTCCCCTGCTGCTGCTCTGTTTTTCTCTCTGTCTCAAAAATAAATAAACATTAAATACATTTAAAATGAGTCCCTTGTAGGCAGCTTGTAGAGGATTCTTATTATTTTATCAACTTTGTCATACTATCTTTTGGTTGGAACAAAATGCTCCAATTTACATTCCACTTACATTCAAAATAGTTATTGGTATATATGTATTTATTGCAATTTTATTACTTATTTTCTTGTGGTTTCTGGAGATTTTCCTCTGTCCCTTTGTAGTCTTTGTCTCTTTTGGTCATTCCCTCCCACTTAAAAAGTCCCCTTTCATTTTTGTTTTGCAGTGCTGGTTTAGTGGTCATGAGCTCCTCTAGTTTTGTTTATATATAGGAAAACTCTTTATCTTTCCTTCTACTCTATTCAATGCAAATTTTTCCCATTCAGCAAAATGAATATATCATGCCACTAACTTTGGCTTGCCAAGTTTCTGTTGAGATATCTCCAGCTAGCTTTATGGGTCTTAACTTGTAAGTTAAGGGCTTTTTTTTTTTTGTCTCCATGCTTTTAGGATTTTTTTTGTAATCACTATATATTGAAATTTTAATTACAATATATCTTGGTATTGGCCTGTTTTTGTTGATTTTTATGAGAGTTCTCTGTGCCTCCTGGATTTGGATATCTGCTTCCTTCCCCAGATTAGGGAAGTTTTCAGCTATTATTTACTTAAATAAACCCCCTTTTCTCTCTATTCTTCTGTAACTCCTATGATAGGAATGTTATTACATTTGATGGAGGCACTGTGTTCCCTAAGCCTATTGCCGTGACCCATAATTCTTTTTTCTCTCTTTTGTTCAGCTTTATTATTTTCCATTATCCTATCTTCTATATCAGTTATTCCTTCTACTTCTTCCATTATTGTGGTCATTATATGCAGTCAATTTCAAATCTCAGTTATTGAATTTTTCATTTCTAAGTGCTTTGCACAAGCCAGCAAATATCTTTAAGATAGTTGCTTTAAATTCTCCATCAGGCATATTACTTTTATCTGTTTCAATTAAATATCTGGTCGTGATCTTTTCTTCTTCTTTCTTTTCTTCTTCTGTCTTGGCATTTGTCTAAGTTTCAGTCTTATTCTTTGTGTTAGAAAACCCTGTTAATGTTTCCTGTTCTTGAGAATAATGGCTTTATGAAGAAGAGGTCATATAGTGTTCAGGGACTGGTGCTTCCGGTAGTGTCTCTTGTGTGTGCTGCATGCATTCTCTTGCTGTGTTTTGGCTGTTCTATCCTTCAAGCCCATTTTCTGCAGTGGCTCTCCTAACCTTCAGTGGGCAGTGTTTGACCCTTGGCCATAGTGTGGCCAGTTTTAACTAGGTGTGCTCTATTCTGCTTGTTAAATGAGACGTGATGCTACGTCCACTAGAACTGAAGCCTTTTGGAATGGTCTGGTTGGGAGACTTTTTGTGTCTGGGTGTTTTTGCTGTTCTTTTGAGGGAAGGGGCTTGTTGGTCCTTATGCACGCTTTCTCAAGAAATGTACTACCAACAGGGCACTGAGGGAGCAGGACTTGGTGTAAGCAGGTTAGGCGGCCAGTGTCAGCACTGTGCCATTTACTGCAGGTGATTCTGTGATTATACTGAGGGACAAGGGAGGGAAATGGCATCAGCCAGCTCCTTTGTCCTTGGAGAGGAGTCTCCATGCTAGCTGCTCTCAGGGAAGCACCCCCAGAAAAGTGAATAATTTCCCTTTGCATATCCCAGGTGTTTTTCAGATAACTGTTTTTCATGTTATCTGTCTCCTAGTTACTTGCCTGCCTGGAACAGCACAGTGCTCTTTGTGCAGTATCCCAGCTAAGACTGCTGACTTTAAAACTCCAGAATTTAGGAAAGTGCTGTGCCAGGGACCTGAACTGGCCTTCTAGGGGAAGGTCTCACATGCTGGGACTGATGCAGGTTTGACTAAGAATGGCAGTCACACCAGAGTGCAGAGGTGTTGTATTTGGAGCAAGGAAACTAAACTGGCAGTATCCGAGTTAGCCATCCTCAGCAGGTGTCTCTGTGCCTATGTGGGCAGTGGGGGAAAGGAAATTGCACCCACTGGCTGGATTGTCTCTGAAGAGACATTTCGGTGAACACCACCTCTCACAGTTGGAATCCAAGAACAGTGAACAGTCTCCCCCCCCCCCCCCATGTACGTTAGGTAATCCTCAGATCACACCATCTGCCCCAGGATTTTTTGCCAACCTTCTCTCCAGGAATAGGGCAGCAACCTTAAATCTCTATCCCAGCCAAGCCCTCTGACCTTTAAAACTCCTGTCTTTGAGCCCCAATGGCTGCAAAAACTCATGAAATTCAGCCCCTCTCATTTTCCAGCCAATGGCTTTGGGGAAGTGTTCTTCTTGTGGGGTTCCTGCATGCTTCTCTCTCTCTCTCTTTCTCTCTCTCTCTCTCTCTCTGTCTCTCTCTATCTCTCTCTCTCTATTTCTTTCTCTCTCACACACATACACACACACACCCCTCTCTTAGAGACCAGGGATTCATCTCCTTTGCAGCACCTGAATTCTGTTTCTCTCTCAAACCAAGTCTCCACACTTCCTATCTTCCTCAGTTTGGCTTCTCTCCCTCTAGTTGTGAAGTTTGTTCTACCAATCCTCAGGTCAATTTCTTGGGTGTGCAGAATGATTTGATAGATATCTAGTTGTGTTTCAGGGACAAGACGGGTCCTCCTATTACACCACCATCTTCAAGATGCGAGTCCTTTATTGATCTCTTTATCTTGAAATGATCTT
Source organism: Neofelis nebulosa (assembly GCF_028018385.1). Taxonomy (NCBI): domain Eukaryota; kingdom Metazoa; phylum Chordata; class Mammalia; order Carnivora; family Felidae; genus Neofelis; species Neofelis nebulosa. Next base: position 52,444,490 of record NC_080800.1, read on the forward strand.
GCATCTCATAGATGAATTTCATATGATCATGATGCAAATATTTTAAACATGCTTTTGAAATTCACTTTGCTAGTATTGAGAATATCTCCATCTAAATTCATCATGGATGTTGAACTATAATTTTATTTTAGTTTAGTTTTAATTTCTGGCTTTGCTGTCAGGGTCATGTTAGCTTCATAAATTGAGTTAAATCTCACTTCTTCAATTTTTTTGAAGAGTTTGATGGGACATTCTGGGTGGCTCAGTCTGTTAAGCGTCCAACTCTGGATTTCAGCTCAGGTTATCATCTTACAGTGGTGAGATCAAGCCCTGTGTTGGGGTCCTCGCTGGGTACAAAGCCTATTTAAGGTTCTCTCCCTCTACCTCTGCCCCTCCCCACTTATTAACATGCACTTACACTCTCTGTCAGAATAAATAAATACATAAATACATAAATACATAAGTACATAAGTTGAGAAAGTATAGCATTGATTATACTTTAAATGTTTCATAAAATTAACCATTGAAACCATATGTTGGTGGGATTTTTCTCTGGAGGATTTTGATTACTGATTTAATCTTTTACTAGTTATTGGTCTGTTTATACTATTCTGTTTCTTCATGATTCTGTCTTCTTAGGGTGTATATCGCTAGGAATGTATTAATTTCTTCTAGGTTGTCCATTTTTTGGTTTATAATTTTTCATAGGGTTCTCTCGTTATTCTTTGTATTTCTGGTATATTGAATTTTAGTGAGTGCATATATGTTTAAAATTGTACTATCTTCTTGATGAAATGACTCAGTTATCATTATATAATTACCTTCTTTGCCTCTTGTGAAAGATTTTTGTTAAAAAAAATTAAAACAGGGGCGCCTCGGTGGCTCAGTATGTTGAGCGTCCGACTTCGGCTCAGGTCATGATCTCATGGTTCATAAGTTCGAGCCCCGCATCGGGCTCTGTGCTGACGGCTCAGAGCCTGTAGCCTGCTTTGGATTCCGTGTCTCCCCCACTCTCTGCCTCTCCCATGCTCATGCTCTGTCTCTCTTTGTCTCAAAAATAAATAAACATTAAAAACTTAAAGCTTATTTTGTATTAAGTATAGCTCACTGCTGCTTCGTTTTGTTTTGTTGTTGTTGTTATTGTTGAATTAATGACCTTTGCTATCCCTTGACTCAGACTATGTGTTTCCTTATAGCTAAAATAAGTCTATTATAGACAGCATGCAGGTAACTTTTATTTTATCCATTTATTCACTCTATATTTTTTTAATGAGATAATAATCCATTTACACTTAAAGTAGCTATTTTTAGTTATTGATAGGGCTCCTGAGTGGCTCAGTTAAGCATCAGACTCTTGATACCAGCTCAGGTGATGATATCTTTTTTTTTTTTTTTTGGTGTTTGTTCGTTTTTTAATTTTATTTTATTATTTATTTTTTTTAATTTACATCTAAATTAGTTAGCATATAGTGAAACAATGATTTCAGGAGTAGATTCCTTAGTGCTCCTTATATATTTAGCCCATCCCCCCCTCCCACAACCCCTTCAGTAACCCTCAGTTTGTTCTCCATGTTTATGAGTCTCTTCTGTTTTGTCCCACTCCTTGTTTTTATATTATTTTTGTTTCCCTTCTCGTACGTTCATCTGTTTTTCCCTTAAAGTCCTCATATGAGTGAAGTCATATAATTTTTGTCTTTCTCTGACTAATTTCCCTTAGCATGATACCCTCCAGCTCCATCCACACAGTTGCAAATGGCAAGATTTCATTCTTTTTGATTGCCGAGTAATACTCCTTTGTGTGTGTGTGTGTGTGTGTGTGTGTGTATACCACGCTCTTTATCCACTCATCATCGATGGACATTTGGGCTCTTTCCATACTTTGGCTATTGTGGATAGTACTGCTATAAACATTGCGGTGCATGTGTCCCTTCAAAGCAGTACACCTTTATACCTTGTATAAATGACTAGTACTGCAATTGCTGGGTCGTAGGGTAGTTCTATTATTATTTATTTTTTATTATTTTCATTTTTTATTTTAAATTTTATTTTTTAATACCAAATTTATTGTCAAATTAGTTTCCATGCAACACCCAGTGCTCATCCCAAAAGGTGCCCTCCTCAACACCCATCACCCACCCTCCTCTCCCTCCCACCCCTCATCAACCCTCAGTTTGTTCTTACTTTTTAAGCATCTCTTATGCTTTATCTGTCTCCCTCTCTAACCTTTTTTTTTCCTTCCCCTCCCCCATGGTCTCCTGTTAAGTTTCTCAGGATCCACATAAGAGTGAAAACACATGGTATCTGTTTTTCTCTGTATAACTTATTTCACTTAGCAGAACACTCTCCAGTTCCATCCACGTTGCTACAAAAGGCCATATTTCATTCTTTCTCATTACCACGTAGTATTCCATTCTGTATATAAACCACAGCTTCTTTATCCACTCATCAGTTGATGCACATTTAGGCTCTTTCCATAATTTGGCTATTGTTGAAAGTGCTGCTATAAACGTTGGGATACAAGTGCCCCTATGCATCAGCCCTCCTGTATCCCTTGGGTAAATTTCTAGCAGTGCTATTGCTGGGTCATAGGGTAGATCTATTTTTAATTCTTTGAGGAAACTCCACCCTGTTTTCCAGAGTGGCTGCACCAGTTTGCATTCCCACCAACAGTGCAAGAAGGTTCCCGTTTCTCCACATCCTCTCCAGCATCTATAGTCTCCTGATTTGTTCATTTTAGCCACTCTGACTGGCATGAGGTGGTATCTGAGTGTGGTTTTGATTTGTATTTCCCTGATGAGGAGTGACGTTGAGCATCTTTTCATGTGCCTGTTGGCCATCCGGATGTCTTCTTTACAAAAGTGTCTATTCATGTTTTCTGCCCATTTTTTCACTGGATTATTTGTTTTTTGGGTGTGGAGTTTGGTGAACTCTTTATAGATTTTGGATACTAGCCCTTTGTCTGATATGTCATTTGCAAATATCTTTTCCCATTCTGTTGGTTGACTTTTAGCTTTGTTGATTGTTTCCTTTGCAGTGCAGAAACTTATTATCTTCATGAGGTCCCAATAGTTCATTTTTGCTTTTACTTCCCTTGCCTTTGGGGATGTGTCAAGTAAGAAATTGCTGCGGCTGAGGTCAGAAAGGTTTTTCCTGCTTTCTCCTCTGGGGTTTTGATGGTTTCCTGTCTCACATTCAGGTCCTTTATCCATTTTGAGTTTATTTTTGTGACTGGTGTCAGAAAGTGGCCTAGTTTCATTCTTTTGCATGTTGCTGTCCAGTTCTCCCAGTACCATTTGTGAAAGAGACTGTCTTTTTTCCATTGGATATTCGTTCCTGCTTTGTCAAAGATTAGTTGGCCATACTTTTGTGGGTCTCTATTCTATTCCATTGGTCTATGTGTCTGTTTTTGTGCCAATACCATGATGTCTTGTTGACCACATGAGAAAAGAAAAGAAAAGAAAACAAAAGAAAAGAAAAAGAAAAAGAAAAAGAAAAGAAGAACCATATGATCCTGTCAATTGATGCAGAAAAAGCATTTGACAAAATTCAGTATCCTTTCTTAATAAAAACGCTCAAGAAAGTCTGGATTGAAGGAACATACTTAAACATCATAAAAGCCACTTATGAAAAGCCCACAGTTAATATCATCCTCAGTGGGGAAAAACTGACAGCTTTCCCCCTGACATCAGGAACATGACAAAGATGTCCACTCTCACTGTTGTTGTTTCACATAATGTTGGAAGTTCTAACGTCAGCAATCAGACAACAAAAGGAAATCAAAGGCATCAAAACTGGCAAAGATGAAGTCAAGCTTTCACTTTTTACAGATGACATGATTTTATACATGGAAAACCAGATAGACTCCACCAAAAGTCTGCTAGAACTGATACATGAATTCAGCAAAGTCACAGGATACAAAATCAATGTACAGAAATCAGTTGCATTCTTATACACTAATAAAGCAACAGAAAGACAAATAAAGAAACTGATCCCATTTACAATTGCACCAAGAAGCATAAAATACCTAGGAATCAACCTAACCAAAGATGCTGTATGCTGAAAACTATAGAAAGCTTACGAAGGAAATTGAAGAAGATATAAAGAAATGGAAAAACATCCCGTACTCATAGATTGGAAGAATAAATATTGTTAAAATGTCAATACTACCCAAAGCTATCTACACCTTCAATGCAATCCCAATCAAAATCGCACCAGCATTCTTCTTGAGTCTAAAACAAGCAATCTTAAAATTTGTATGGAACCACAAAAGACCCTGAATAGCTAAAGTGATTTTGAAGAAGACCAAAGCAGGAGGCATCACAATCCCAGACTTTAGCCTCTACTACAAAGCTTTAATTTTTTGAGGAACCTCAATACTGTTTTCCACAGTGTCTGCACCAGCTTGCATTCCCACCAGCAATGCAAGAGATCCTCTTTCTCCGCATCCTCGCCAACATGTATTGTTGCCTGAGTTGTTAATGTTAGCCATTCTGACAGGTTTAAGGTGGTATCTCATCATGGTTTTGATTTGTATTTCCTTGATGATGAGTGATGTTGATCATTTTTTTCACATGTTGGTTGGCCATCTGGATGTCTTCTTTGGAGAAGTGTCTATTCATATCTTTTGCCCATTTCTTCACTGGATTATTTGTTTTTTTGGATGTTGAGTGTGATGAGTTCTTTATCGATTTTGGATAATAACCCTTTATCTAGTGTGTCATTTGCAAATATCTTCTCCCATTCTGTCAGTTGCCTTTTAGTTTTGCTGATTGTTTCCTTCACTGTGCAGAAGATTTTTATTTTGAGGAGGTCCTAGTAGTTCATTTTTGCTTTTTATCCCTTGCCTCCAGAGACGTGTTGAGTTAAGAAGTTGTGCGGCCAAGGTCAAAGAGGTTTTTGCCTTCTTTCCCCTCGAGGATTTTCATGGCTTCCTGTCTTACATTGAGGTCTTTCATCCATTTCGAGTTTATTTTTGTGTATGGTGTAAGAAAGCAGTCCAGGTTCATTTTTCTGCATGTCACTGTCCAGTTTTCCAGTTTTCAAAACAAATGGAATCTTTTTCCATTTCTTTGTGTCCTCTTCAATTTCTTTCATCAGCCTTCTAGTTTTCAGTGTATAGATTTTTTACCTCTTTGGTTAGATTTATTCCTACCTATTTCATGGTTTTTGGTGCAACTGTAAATGGGATCGATTCCTTGAATTCTCTTTCAGTCCCTTCATTGTTGGTGTATAGGAATGCAACAGATTTCTGTGCATTGATTTTGTATCCTGCAACTTTGCTGAATTAATGAATCAATTCTAGCAGTTGTTTGGTGGAATTTTTGGGTTTTCCATATAGAGTATCATGTCACCTGTGAAGAGTGAAAGTTTGACCTACTCCTGGCCAATTTGGATACCTTTTATTTTTTTTGTGTGTTGTCCTATTGCAGAGGCTAAGACTTCCAGTACTATGTTGAATAACAGTGGTGAGAGTGGACATCCTTGTATTGTTCCTGGCCTTAGGGGGAAAGCTCTCATTTTTTTTCCCCATTGAGGATGATATTAGTGTTGGGTCATTCATATATGGCTTTTATGATCTCGAGGTACAATCCTTCGATCCCGACGTTCTTGCAGTTTTTATCAAGAAAGGATGCTGGGGGCGCCTAGGTGGCGCAGTCAGTTAAGCGTCCGACTTCAGCCAGGTCACGATCTCGCGGTCCGTGAGTTCGAGCCCCGCGTCAGGCTCTGGGCTGATGGCTCGGAGCCTGGAGCCTGTTTCCGATTCTGTGTCTCCCTCTCTCTCTGCCCCTCCCCCGTTCATGCTCTGTCTCTCTCTGTCCCAAAAATAAATTTTAAAAATGTTGAAAAAAAAATTTATAAAAAAAAAAAAAGAAAGGATGCTGAATTTTGTCAAATGCTTTCTCTGCATCTATTGAGAGGATCATGTGGTTCTTATCCTTTCTTTTATTGATGGGAAGAATCATGTTAATTGTTTTGCGGATATCAAACCAGCTCTGCACCCCAGGTATAAATCCCACTTGGTGGTGGCGAATAATTTTTTTAGTATATTGTTGGAGCCAGTTGGCTAATATCTTATTGAGGATTTTTGCATCCATGTTCATCAGGGAAATTGGTCTATAGTTTTCCTCTTTAGTGGGGTCTCTGTCTGGTTTTGGAATCAGGGTAATGCTGGCTTCATAAAAAGAGTTTGGAAGTTTTCCTTCCATTTCTATTTTTTGGAACATTCTCAAGAGAATAGATGTTAACTCTTCCTTAAACGTTTGGTAGAATTCCCCTGGAAAGCCATCTGGCCCTGGACTCTTGTTTTTTGGCAGATGTTTGATTACTAATTCGATTTCCTTACTGGTTATGGGTCTGTTCAAATTTTCTATTTCTTCCTGTTTCAGTTTTGGTAGTGTATATGTTTGTAGGAATTTGTCCATTTCTTCCAGATTGCCCATTTTATTTGCATATAATTGCTCATAATATTCTCTTGTCATTGTTTTATTTCTGCTGTGTTGGTTGTGATCTCTCCTCTTTCATTCTTGATTTTATTTATTTCAGTCCTTTCCTATTTCTTTTTGATCAAACTGGCTAGTGGTTTATCAATTTTGTTAATTCTTTCAAAAAACCAGCTTCTGGTTTCATTGATCTATTCTACTGGGTTTTGTTTGTTTATTTGTTTGTTTTGATAGCATTAATTTCTGCTCTAATCTTTATTATTTCCTGTCTTCTGTTGGTTTTGGGTATTATTTGCTGTTCCTTTTCCAGCTCCTTAAGGCATAAGGTTACATTGTGTATCTGAGATCTTTCTTACTTCTTTAGGAAGGCCTGGATTGCTATATACTTTCCTCTTATGACCGCCTTTGCTGCATCCCATAGGTTTTGCCTTGTGGTGTTATCATTTTACTTGACTTCCATATACTTTTTAATTTCCTCTTTAACTGCTTGGTTAGCCCATTCATTCTTTAGTAGGATGTTCTTCAGTCTCCACATATTTGTTACCTTTCCAAATTTTTTTCTTGTGGTTGATTTTGAGTTTCATACCATTGTGCTCTGAAAATATGCACAGTATGATCTTAATCTTTTTGTACTTAGGGCTGAATCTTTTTAATTTTTTTTAACGTTTTATTTATTTTTGAGACAGAGAGAGACAGAGCATGAACGGGGGAGGGGCAGAGAGAGAGGGAGACACAAAATCGGAAGCAGGCTCCAGGCTCTGAGCCATCAGCCCAGAGCCCAACGCGGGGCTCGAACTCACAGACCGCGAGATCGTGACCTGAGCTGAAGTTGGCCGCTTAACGGACTGAGCCACCCAGGTGCCCCAGGGCTGATTTCTGTCCCAGTATATGGTCTATTCTGTAGAACATTCCATGTGCACTGGAGAAGAATGTATATTCTGCTGCTTTAGGATGAAATGTTCTGAATATATCTGTGAAGTCCATCTGGTCCAGTGTGTCATTCAAAGCCATTGTTTCCTTGTTGATGTTTTGATTAGATGATGTCTCCATTGCTTTGAGTCGGGTATTGAAATCTCCTACTATTATGGTATTACTATCGATGAATTTATGTTTGTGATTAATTGATTTATGCATTTGGGTGGTCTCACATTTGGCACATAAATGTTTACAATTGTTAGGTCTTCTTGATCTATAGACCCTTGATTATGATATAATGCCCTTCTGCATCCTTTGATACAGTCTTTATTTTAAAGTCTAGATTGTCTGATATAAGTATGGCTACTCTGGCTTTCTTTTGTTAACCATTAGCATGATAGACGGTTCTCCATCCCCTTATTTTCAACCTGAGGGTATCTTTAGGTCTAAAGTGGGTCTCTTGTAAATAGCTTATAGATGGATCTTGTTTTCTTATCCATTCTGTTACCCTATGTGTTTTGATGGAAGCATTGATTCCATTGACGTTTAGGGTGAGTACTGAAAGATATGAATGTATTGCCTTTATGATGCTTCTAGAGTAGGAGTTTCTGTTGGTGTTCTCTGTTCCTTTCTAGTCTTTGTTGCCTTTGGTCTTTTTTTTTTCTGTTCTCCCCTCAGATAGTCCCCCTTAAAATTTCTTGCAGGGCTGGCTTAGTGGTCACAAACTCCTTTAATTTTTGTCTGGGAAACTTTATCTCTCCTTCTATTTTGAATGACAGCCTTGCTGGATAAAGAATTCTTGGCTGCATGTTTTTCTGATTCAGCACATTGAATATATCCTGCCACTCCTTTCTGTCCTGCCAAGTTTCTGTGGATAGGTCTGCTGCAAACCTGATATGTCTTCCTTTATAGGTTAAGGACTTTTTTCCCTTGCTGCTTTCATGATTCTCTCCTTGCCTGAGTATTTTGTGAATTTGACTCTGATATGCCTTGTTGATGGTCAGGTTTTTTTTTAATCTAATGGGGGTCCTCTATGCTTCCTGGATTTTGATGTCTGTGTCTTTCCCCAGGTTGGGAAAGTTTTCCGCTATGATTTGCTCACATAACCCTTCTACCCCTTCTTCTCTCTCTTCATCTTCTATCCCTACTTCTCTCTCTTCATCTTCATCCCCTATGATTCTGAGGTTGTCCCTTTTTAATGAGTCCCTGATTTCTCTAATTCTTAAATGGTGCTCTTTTTTTGCCTTAGTCTTCCTCTCTTTTCTTCTGCTTCATTTTTCTCTATAAGTTTGTCCTCTAATATCACTGATTCTCTGTTCTGCCTCATCCATCCTTGCCACCGTGACATCCATCTGTGATTAGAGCTCAGTTATAGTATTTTTTATTTCATTCTATTTTTTACTTCTTTTATCTCTGCAGAAAGGGATTCTAATCTATTTTCGACTCCAGGTAGTATTCTTATTATTGTGATTCTAAATTCTGGTTCACACATCTTGCTTGTATCTGTGTTGATTAATCCCTGGCTGTTGTTTCTTCATGCTCTTTCTTTTGGGATGGATTCCTTCGTTTTGTCATTTTGAAGGGAGATAAGGAATTAATGAGGTATAAAAATTAAAACTAAAAAATTAAAATTAAAAAATATTAAAATTAAAAAGTAAAAATACACACAAACAAAAATCGAGTAAATGATGCTAGATCCTAGGTGTGTTTGGTCTAGGTGTTGAAAGTGGTTTGACAGACTAGAGAAAAAAAAGGGGGAGAGAAGGAAATTGAGAATTTGAAAAAATGAATACACTGAAGTATACTAAAATGAGATGATAGGCATAAAATTGAATTTGAAAAAAATTACACAAAGTAAAGAATATAGTAGAAAAAATAAAGAAAAATATTTTCAATAAAAATTAAAAATAAAAATGAATTTTTTCTCTTTCTGTATTCAAAAAAGAAAAGAAATGAAAAGGAGAAAAAAGTGAAAAAAAGGAAATTGTTTGAAAATTTGAAAAAGTGAATACACTGAAGTAGACTAAAATAAAATGATGGAGGTAAAATAGAATTTGAAAAAAAATCACATAAAAGCAAAAAATATAGTAAAAAATTAAAGAAAAATATTTTAATAGAAATTGAAAGTTAAAATGAAGTTTTTCTCTTTCTGCATTCAAGAAAAAGGAAAGAAACTAAAAAAGAAAAAGGAAAAAAGGAATTAGTTTGAAAATTTGAAAAAGTGAATGCACTGAAGTAGACTAAAATAAAATGATGAAAGTAAAATAGAATTTGAAAAAAATTACACAAAAATAAAAGTATAGTAAAATTTTAAAAATATTTTTAATAAAGATTGAAAATAAAAGTGATTTTTTTCTTTCTTTATTCAAGAAAAAGAAGTGAAAAAGAAAAAAAAAGGAAAGAAAGAAAATTGAATAGATCGACCAGCTAACTGATTGAAATTGTACTGAAATTAGTTCGTTTTCCCCTAGAAGTCAGAGTATGAAGTGCTTTATAGTCCATAAACTAATCAGGTGGTGAGACTTGTGTTGAAGAGTGAGGTTGGCCCAGGTGGGCAGGGCTCAGTGTAAAGGCTCCATTCTCCACTAGATGGCACTGCTTACCTACTAGGGTGGAGTGTTGTGGTGCTTGTAGATGCATCTGTGCATGCGTGGGAGTGGTGAAAATGGAGTCACCCAGCTACCCAGTCTTTAGTATCACAACTCTGTTCTCACCAATCAGCAATTTTGCACCAGTCCTCTGTCATCAGTTTTCGTCCACTCCCCACTTTTTCACTGTCCATGACCAAGCCCCAGGCAGTACCTCTCTCCCGAGTTTTGTCTCAGATGTGGCTGTTTTCCCTGGCCCCTTACTTCGAAGGACTGCAGCTTTGACCAGTTCCACTCCTCTGCGGGAGGTTCTCACTGATCAATGGCTGAATGTCGGCTGTACCCAGGGACGCTTGCTTTACCCTCCTGCTGCCCATGCCCCGAGACTGCATCCAGGTGCCAGCCCACCCCAGAAAAAGTTTGCAAGATAGTGTAGCAGCAACTTTTCAAGGATTATGGAAAATTACCACACACATCTGGCACCAGGCTTCACCCTTAATGACCTTATTCCAGCGCCAGTGAATGTGGCTGTTTTCTGGGGTCTGCTGGGACCAGGTGGCTTCAACAGTCTCTACCAAATGTCTTTCCAGCAGTGGAACTGCTTTTCCCCATGTGGCCCAAGAACCTCCCAGACCCCATACTGCTCCTGGGGATTCAGCTTCCCACCAGGGCACCACCAGGTATCGAGCTGTGGAGTTGCAGACTCTGCACTCCCCTTGTTTACAGTCTTAATGGAATTTAAACCCTCTCCTTTCTCCTTTCTCTGTTTTTAGTTTAGTCCCTGCAGCTGTTTCCAATTTTCCACTTTCTCTCTAGCTGCTTTTGGGAAAGGGTGCTTTTCCCATATTCTCCCCCTTCCCCCAACTCCATCCTCTCTCTGCCCGCAGTAGCACCTCCCTGCCCACCAAGGCTTCTCTCTCCCCAAGTTCACCTCTCCATGCTGTGTACCTGCTGAATTCTGTGGTTCAGGTTGTGCAGATTGTGTTAATCCTCCAATCAGTTTTCTAGGTATGCAGGATGGTTTAGTGTTGGTCTGGCTGTGTTTCATGGATGCAAGACACACAAAAACTTCCTTGCTGTTCTGCCATCTTGGCTTTTCCCCTCATGATCTCATGGCTTTTGGGATCAAGCCCTGCATTGGGCTCTTTACTGGTAGCATGGAGCCTCCCTCTCTCTCTGGCTCTCCCCTGCTTGCACACACACACACGCACACACACACACACACACACTCTCTCTTTCTTTCTCTCTCTCTCTCTCCCTCTCAAAATATATAAATAAACTCAAAAAAATAGTTACTGACAGGAAGTACTTACTACCGTCATCTTAATTTTTTCTATTTTACAATTCTTTAATTCTTTTTTTTTTTGGTAGTGGTATGATTCATTTCTCTTTATTTGTGTTACGACTATAGGTTTATGCTTTGTGGTTACTATGAGGCTTACCTGAAATGCACTGTAGGTATAAGAGTATATTTAAGCTAAAAACAGTGTAACTTTAATAACATACAAAAACTCTACACTTTAATTCTCCACATTTTATGTTATTGATCTCACAATATACAGCTTTTTTATATTATGCACTCATTAACAAGTTACTGTAGCTACAGTTATTTTTAATAATTTTAACTTTTATACTTGAGTTGAAAATGATTTATTTAGCAGTATTAGATAATGTTTAACTTGACTATATGCTTACCTTTGCTAGTGAGCTTTCTCCTTTTGTATGTTTCATGTTGCTATTTCATTTCAACCTAGAGAACTGCTTTTACCATTTCTTGCAAGCCACGACTAGTGGTCATGAACTCTCTTAGCTTTTATTTGTCTACAAAAGTATTTCTTCTTCATTTCTGAAATGCAGCCTTGACAGAAATAGTATTTTTGGTCAGAAATCTTTTTCTTTCAGCATTTTTAATATGTCTTCCACTCTCCCCAGCCTGCAAGGTTTCTTGCTGAGAATTTCCCCTATAGCTTGATTAGTTTTATTATGTGACAGGTCACTTATCTCTTGCTGTTTTACAGGGTTTTTTGCCCTCTGTTTTGATTTTTAACAATTTTATTATAATGTTAATCAGTGAGTGCCTCTTAATATTATACCTCAATATTTGGTCTGTCTGGGGTTCTTTGGAAATCATGGATCTATTTCTATGATTATTTGTTTAAATACACTTTTGAACTCTTTCTTTTTTTAAATTTTTTTAATGTTTATTTATTATTGAGAGAGAGACAGGGAGACAGAGCAGCAGGGGGAAGGGCAGAGAGAGACACAGAATCCAAAGCAGGCTCCAGGCTCTGAGCTGTCAGCACAGAGCCCGACGCAGGGCTTGGATCCATGAACTGTGAGACCGACCTGAGCCGAAGTCAGATGCCAACCAACTGAGCCACCCAAGCACCCCACTTTTGAACTCTATTTCTCTGCTCCTTCTGGGAGCATACATAAATTAACTGTTAGTGTCCCATAAGTCAAGTTTGTATTCAAATTTGTATTTCAAATTATTTATCTTAGAGTGACTCCAATAATTTTATTTTGCATGATTGTGTCCACTATTGAAACTCTCTATTGTATTTTTCGGTTCATTCATTGTGTTCTTCAGCTCCAGGATTTCTGTTTGGTTCTTTTTTTATGGTTTTACTTTCTTTATTAATCTTCTCATTTTCTTTATATATTGTTCTTTATATATTGTTCTTTATATATTGTTTCCCTGATTTCATTTAGTTGTCTGTCCATGTTCTCTTATAGCTCGCTGAGCTACTTTAAGACAATTATTTTGAATTAATTGTCAAGCAGTTTATTTTTATTATTTAATGCTTATTTACTTTTGAGAGAGAGAGAGAGAAAGAGTGCAAGCAGGGGAGGGGAAGAGAGAGATGGAGAAAGAGAATCCAAAGGGATCTCTACACTGACAGCAGAGATCCCAATGCAGGGCTGGAAATCATGAACTGGGGAATGCTTACATGACTGAGCCAACCATTTGCCCTCAAGCAGTTTATTTATATATCTCTATTTTTCCGATTTATTTATGGTTGGTTATTGGAGCTTTATTCATGTCCGTTAGTGGTGTCATATTTGCCTTATTCTTCACATTCCCTGTAGCTTTGTATTTGGTGTCTCTTCACTGGAAGGAGCAGGCATCCTTTCCACCTGGTTTGGACAGGTAAAAACCTCCTGGTTAATGGTTTGATTCCAGTGTCATGGTCATATGGGGCTGCAGCCACATCCTGTGTATGCTTCTGGCTCCACAGTTGGGTCTGTGGTTGGTAGGCCTATTATGGGGGGGGGCGTTATTGATGGTCAGTCCCTCTTCAATCTTCACATCTTTCCAGGGGACAAATTTTGTGGGGTGGGGCTATGGACCCCGGCTGGCAAGAAAAACAAGAGAGGGTTGATAAGGAAAAGGCTGGGACAAGGCAAAGTGAAAGGGATCAGTCATTTATCTGAGATAAGTTTTTCATATAGGCATGGGGGTGAGGGCACTGGCACAGGGATTTCTCCTTGAGGCAAATTTGCAGAGATAGGTTGGGGAATTCTCCAATAGCATAAAGGAAGGAAGTGTTAAGGTCCCCTTCTTTTTGTTTGCAACAGTTTTATTTACATAATTTACATAACAAAATTCATCCTTTAAAAAAAGTATATATGTCAGTGCTTTTTAGTATATTCACATAATTGTGCAGCCATAAACACATTTAATCTAAATCATTTTCATCACCCACCCCAAGAAGAAATACTTTACCCATTAACAGTCACTTTCTGTCCACTTCTCAGCCCCTGGCAATTGATAATCTATTTTCTGTCCCTATGGATTTGCCTTTTCTGGACATTTCATAAAAGTGAAATCATACACAATTTTTTTGAATTTGGCTTCTCTCATATAGTACAGTGTTTTCAAGTTTCATTCACGTTGTAGCAGGTACCAGTATTTCATTTCTTTTTATGGTTGAATAATATTCCATTACAGGGATATACCGTTTGCTTATCCATTCATCAGTTGATGGATGTTTGGATTGTTTCCACCTTTGTCAATTATGAATAAATCTGCTTTGAACACATGTGTACAATTTTTTGTGTAGAAATGTTTTCATTTATTTAGGGTATATACTTAAGAATGGAATTGCTGCTGAGTTATATGTAACTCTACATCAAGCTTTTTGAGGAACTCAGGCCCAACTTTTAACAATTTGAGTTTTTACTATGCCTTAGACATTGTGCTGTTTTCCATGTTATGGTTTTCTCCTTACAAAAATTATGTAATTACTAAGTATTCTTATTTCTATTTAACAGAGGGGGAAACTGAGGCTCATAGAAATGATATCATCTGCCTATTGTCCCACAGCTAAGAAGTGAATGATGCAGCTAGGATTTGAACCCAGTCTGGCTCCAGAATTCGTTGAGGAGGATATGGCCAGACAGAAGTAAAACAATTATTACTCCAAAAAATGATGACTTCAGATTATCATATCCATTTTATATTAGAAGTTTGGATTCTGGTTTTCATTGACTAAAAGTGGTTAAAAGTGCAAACCCTATAGCTAAATGTCTTGGGCTTGTGTCCAATCTATGATACTCAGTACTTATAGGACCTTGAACAATTTGCTTCACCAACATGTGCCTCAGTTACCTCATACGCAAAATTATTAAATGGCATTTTTCTCATAGGTCTGTTGTAAGGGTTAAATTTATTTAATATATGTAATGTGCTTAGAATAAGGTTGGTATATATGGTAAGTGCTCAATAAATCTTAAAGAAATATGGTCCAGGGCCCTCTCAACTTTTGGATCATGCACCCCATTAGTAAAACATTTCTGAGCACATCTTCCCAATATGTGTACTTATTATAATCATGTACTACTGACAATCCATACTGGGACAGTGTAAATTTCTTCTTATTTGTCAGATAATAGAGAAGTTTTAATATTTTCTTCTGTATTTCCCATGAATAATCTTGTGTGCTTCACCCTGGCCTAGTTCTACATGGGGCACCCAAGCCTAGAGTGGGAGAAGAAGTGACTTACCCCAGATTCTCTACTACTGGTATGATACAGGGAGGTTAGGCCTATGTCTCCTATGTGGGTAGGAAAAGGGATAGGTGCAGGCAAGGTGAACAAGGGACTTCTAGGGGTTATAAGCATAAGGTCTTTCTTTTAGAGGTTTCCTCGGAGGGAAGAGAAGCATCTGTTACCTATAAAATAATAAGGGTGGTTTCCATTTTACAGACATCTACACCTTACCAAGTAAAGGGAATGGCCTTAATCGTTCTCTGGGTGGATATAAAGTACAGGTGAGTACCAGATGTAAAGAGGTCTTTTTATTTCTCAAAACGGAGAACAGCAGAAGAGTCCAGAAAATTCCCCTGTCTCAGCTACGTTGGGTTTCCAACCACAATGAGCACAGAGTAAATGCTGAGCCCAAAAATGATAAAGTAAAACTCTAAGATTCCTCTGGATCACTGTGCTCTCTTTCCAGGGCACAGGGAGCTGGACAGGGCTCTAACAGACTTTGAGTCACCACCTTCAATTTACAGAAGAGGGAAATATGACCCTGGAAAACCTACTTCCTTTCTTCCTTTCCTTGAATGTCACAGTTAATTAGTGTAATAACAGCCTTTATTTTTTGAACTACCACTGTAGTAGATGCTTGACATGTATTAACTTATTTTATCATAATAACAAATACTTATGAGGCTCAGAAATTATTTTGACCTCAAGTAAAATAAAAATCATCTGTGACTTAATGAAATTGGAGTTTCTTTCCTTCACACAGTAACAATCCAGAGATAGGTGGTTGCTGCTTATTTCTGTAGTTTACTGATGTCATCAGGGACCTAGTCTCTTCCCATCTTTCCCTGCTACCTGCTTTAGCATACAGGCCTTTAGCTTCTTCCTTTTATTTTGTGTTCACATGTAGCTGCCCTAGCTTCAGGCATCATATCCACATTCAAAGTAGGGAGAAGAAAAGAGGTGTTGGTGCCAGCCATATTTCTCCCCTTTATCAGGAAAGCAAAAAAATAATCAGAAACCAGCCCCCTACCAACAGATTTTCTCTTACATTTCCTTATCAAATGTTGCTTATATGGCTGCCTCTTGCTACAGGAGAAGCTGGAAAAATGGTACTTAATTGAGCATGTTGTTACTTCAAACAAAATTGGGGTTTAAGTTGCAAATAAGAAAGGATAAATGTACATTAGAAGGCAATCAACAAGTTTTCAGCCACAGAGAAATACTATTATAATCACTATTTTACAAATAGGGAAAGTGAGGCATGAAATATTTAAGTAACTTACCCAAAGTCACATAGCCAACAAACAGTAGAGCTAGGAATTAAACTGAGGCTATCTGGCTCTACACCAGTGTTCCTGGAACATTATTTGTGACAATCTACTTTAAAAAAAAAAACCTTTAATATTGCACCCAGTATACATAACTTCTAAATTCAAAACACCACATAATTTTTTTTACCTGCAATACTCTATTATTTTCTATTCTATTCCATACCATACTATTATTTTATTTTTTAATGCTAGTCATACTCAACTGATATCATGACCTTGCAATTTGAAAACAATTTTAGTGCATTGCCTGGTTTCAATGCCACACTTTCCTAATGGGATTTCTGGGGGTGCTAAGAAAGATGTCCTCGTGCTATGTCACTCTCCACTGCTGCCTGAAATGTCTCTATTTCTTTATTTCCTTTTGTCTAAATGGTTGTTTCTTATTGAGTCTCATCCAGGAAGGTAGATGGTTTATTTGAAGGTTCTTGTTTTATACAGCTAGATACAATTCCAAACTTACAAAAGTACCAATGCTTCAGTGAGAATGTATAATACTTCATACAGTACATAGTGAGTCCTAATTCATGTGTCTTAGCTGAATCTCCCCAAGAAGCACATCTGAGGGGAGTAAGTTATACGGGTAAGTGAAGGCAGCCAATAAGGGGTGTGTTATTAAACCAGCTACTGTAGAGTAGGCAGTTGAAGCTGGATCCCTAGAGAAGCTCCAGGGAAAAGTGTCAAATACACTTTTGAATTGTCACACCTGAGGAGCAAAGGAACTGGGACAATTATACCTTCCTTCATCAGTCATTCATTAAGGGCTACTCCCAGGACAAGGAAAACAGTAATCTCCATGCCTGCAGTAATTCTGTTCTGCTATATTCTAGACATACATATTTAGGACTGAAAATGAGTGCGGGTTGCCTTAGCTAAGGCTGAACAGGAGACAGAAGGTATGAAATCTGGTGACCAGGAGGCTGGACATTTATGAGGGTTCTAGCTGAAGCTCTACTTGTGGTTGGTTTGCTATGAGAGCTTTGACTCTCCCATTTCTCATCCCCAAAATTCACACTTACACAGAAATTTGTACCTGAAAGCAGTTTACCATTCATAAACACAATGCAAGTTGGAGCAATATCTAATTTGTTTATTTCTATATTCTACAAACTGGAAGTGTTTACCTGGCAGGCAGGTAAATATTTTGTGGCTTAATAAATAAATGAATACAAAGGTTTTTACTCAATATGATCTGATTTAGTCATGTCATTATCTTCACTCAAAATACTCTGTATCTATTCCTTTTTCCAAACTCTGCTCCATGAATTTTCCACATGTGTGTAAAGACTTTAATCTTGCCCAAAGAGAGATCCTGCCTTTACTCTCAGCTTCTGGGAGGTAATATTTAAGCACTTGGAATGTTGTCTCTGATAAGAATGTTTTTGTTTGCCTGGAAGCCTCTGGTCACCTGACAGTCTAACAATGTGATTTAGGGTGGCATTTTTGGCCACACCAAAGATGTGATTTAGGGTGGTTTTCTGGTTTACCTGACATCAGCCCACTTTCTGAGGAGACTGGAGACTGGGATCAGCTACAGGGACAGTGATGGAGCCCCAATAAAATCTCTAGAAGCTTGAGTGAATTTCTCTTCCCAGCAATACTCAATGCAAATTGTCATATATTGATGCTAAATAAGTAACACTGTTCCAAGTCCACAGGGAAAGGACAACTGAAGCTCTCCATATGGTTCTTTCTTGGACTCTTCTCTGGTTTCTTTCATTAACTGATTTTAATCTGCACTATATAGGTTTCATAAACCATGGCTATAACAGTTCTGTGAGTCTTTCTAGTGAATTATCAAACCTAAGAGTGGTCTTGGGAATCCCTGGACTTGTAATTGGTGTCAGAAGGAAGGATGATCTTATGTGTACCTTTCCCCCTAACCTCTCAGTTGCTCTAACCTTCGCAACATGGTAGAATTTTCCCTGTCTTCTGAGGCCGTTCAAACCCTTCTTTCTTTGGTAGAGGTTTCTAATGTTCATCCATATCTAGTTCTCCTTCCCTTCTGAACCCGTAGGACATTTACAGTTTCCTGTTCCCTTGAAGTGGGATGAAACCATGTGATCAATTCTGGCCCTTTGGACTGTGACTGAAAGCAGGGATAGAGAATTTAAGTGTAAGTAGGAAACACTCTAAGGCTCTTTCTCCAGCAGTGATGATTACAGAAGTATGTGTTAAGATGGAGGTATAGCAGTCTTTTGAGAACAAACTGAGGGTTTATGGCGGGTGGGAGGGAGGGGTGGGTGGGTGATGGGTATTGAGGAGGGCACCTGTTGGGATGATACTGGGTGTTGTATGGAAACCAATTTGACAATAAATTTCATAATAAAAAAAAGAACATTTCCATCAAAAAAAAAAAAAAAAGATGGAGGTATAGCAAGGCAGAAGCACCCCAGACCATGTACTATCACATGGCAGATAGCTGATTTGGAGAGTTATTGGGACCTACAGAAAGATTTGCATGGGAAGAAATAAACTCTTGTTGATTAAGCCATTGAGATTTGGGGAATATCTGTTCCTTCAGCACAACCAAACTTATCCTTACTGTTTACAAAGATTTACTCAATCAGAATTAACCTCTCCATTCTCTGAGTACCTCCAGGCCCCCATCCATCCCTGTTATGATCCATTCTTATATGTTCTGAGTGACCATAGATAGAAACTTTATTTTAGTCATCTTGGTATCCCTACAATGTCTGGCCCAGAGTACATACTCAGGATATGTGGGTTGAATCTCATTCATCTGGTTGACAGATCTGTGAAGAAGCATGACTGTTGTGGAGATGGACATAGCATCATCTAGGAATCTGGCTTAAATAACCTATTGGTGAGCTAACTAGAAATAATAGAGGTTTCTGAAAAACACAGGTCTACTGTATGCCCACGTACCATCTTCCCCCTACCCCTTTCTCAACTATATGAGAAAACAGTGTCCCTGTGACACTCCTGGAGAAGGAAGACACAGCCCAAGACAGAAATTGAGGAGATTAAACAAGAATAGTATGCTTCCAGGGGACATGAATGTTACTGCCAAATGTCTCTCTTCAACTGTGTTGCAAAACCAGCTGATTTAATCTACCTATGGCCAGGCCAAACTGTTGTCCTGCATGTAGTGGACTTAAGACTTATGCCAAGAAGTCTCACTTTGCTATCTTGGTCCTGGCAGGGAAAAACCTGGGCAAACAAGATCTACTTCATCAGCCCCATATCTTAGAAGCTTCTGGATGCCAGTAGTGAGCAGGTCAGCATGACTAAGAAAATCCCAAAGGGGCCAAAACTAAGTGGGCCAAGCAGCACAGTGGTGGCCTCAGTGGCTGAAACACTGAAGTAATCAGAGGCTTCAGTCCTTCACTCACTTGCTATCAGTACTAAGAGACAAAAGGACGTACGACTGCAATCACATGTTGGAGGCCTATATTAGAAAACTTAAGAGGGCTCTCAAGGAGAGTACAAGGAATTATACTCATTCACACGTTAATATCACCTCATTTCATATTTTTGCTTCCAGCCATTCCCCAACCCATGCAGCCCCATGAGAGCAAGCATCTCTGAACTTAGATCAGTTTGAATGGGGGTGGGGTTTAAGTGATGAATACTCACAAGTTTGGTAACCTTGACTAGTCACTTCAAATGAGCCCTCTCCTGTGTGAATGTGGCTAATAACCCCATTGCCAAATGGTTGTCAAGAGGATTACATGAGACCCTAGATATGGTAATGTCATTAAAAATGGATAAATTGTCTTATTAAAGAAGTCATTGGCCTCCTACATCAGACCCTATATACACATAGGTCAGGGATGACTTGTTCTAGGAAGAGGACTTTCCTGGAAGCTGGGAAGAGTTTCCCCTCTCCATTCTAGTTCTGCCTACCTGGGCACACCACAGATCTCTCTACCTCTGAGCCTCCCAGGAGATCCTGAGGAAAGTAGAATAAGCAGCCATCATCCTTGATACAATGATCTTGGGATGAGCTAAGGCCTTCCTCTTTTGAAAGCCTCCTAAATATACTTTAAATCTAATGTCCCTTCTATACCTAGTCAAGGGGAGAAACTTAGAAAGACAAATTGTGGGCGCCTGGGTGCCTCAATCAGTAAAGTGTATGACTGTTGATTTTGGCTCAGGTCATGATTTCATGGTTTGTGACATCGAGCCCTGCATCAGGTTCTGCACTGATAGTGTGGAGCCTTCTTGGGATTCTCTCTCACCCTCTCTCTCTGTCCCTCCCCAACTCACATGTTCATGCTTATGCTCTCTCTCCCTCTCAAAATAAACATTAAAAAAGGCAAATTGGAAAGTTAATTAGTCAAGTTGCACTTTAATCAATGGATATAGGGTGTTTTGTAACAAAACAGAGCAGCAAGTGGATAAATGCTCTTAGCAAATAAACTTGTAAGTACTAGAGCTATTCTTTTGATGAGACGTGTTTGATTTTAGGTACCTTAGGAGAGAATCAGCTGCACCTCAGAGTGTAAGACCCCAAGAATTTGTCTCCAAACTCTCCATTATAGAACCCTCAGAAGGTATGGAGTACTGAGACTACAGTCCTCTTGCTCTGCAGGGGGTAATTGAGATTCACCTTTGGAAGCTGATGAGGCTGACAATTAGCAAGACAGAGAAGGAACTGCTGAGAACTGAGGTTTCTGAGTGTGATAAAACAGATGTCAGAACCCATGGGAAAGGGAAAGAGGTTAAATTAAGAGAAAGCCAAGAAATGGAGAAAGAGTAGTTTACTGAAGGATGTATTTTAATAATTACTTTCTCTGAATCTGGGATTAAGGGCATCCCTTAGACCTAGATACACAGGGCTCACACCCTGACCCAGAGGTACCACACCTGCTCCTCCTCCTAACTCTGTAGCTTGGAAAAATTACCTGGTCCCTTTTAGTAAATAAGCACTTTATTAGGGTGTTTAGTCACTCTGGAAGCAGGCAGGTGAGGCACTGCCAGAACAAACCCACTATTGCATCTCTGATGGGCAGGTTAAGACACCACATGGAGGCTTTGTAGGCAGCAAGGAGCATCTACTTGCAGGCAACACTATGATGAAATATCTGTAAGGTCACTCCACCCACTTTGGGTAATGGTTAAGGAATGTGTCCACTTCTGAGGAGAAAGAACCAGAATATGATATGGCCTCTGAGTGGGTCCAAAAAGCAGCTTTTAAGCTCATGTGAGTGCCCAGGGCAGGTACTGGACTTGTAGCTGCAAGAAAAAAGAATGGGGTCAGGAATGGGTCCTCAAGTCTTATTAAAGGGACAGGTGACATGAAGGACAGTCCCAGCTATAAAGATACTTGAAGTGTCCCTGGTTACAGGATCAAACTTGGTTCTTATGGTCCACTCTTCTAGAAAGTACATGGAAGTTCATAAACAGCCCATGAGATGCCTGACAATGGAATAGCATGGTTGGCAGGCCAAGACTAGGTTGGAATAAACTGCCCCCAATCAGGAAACTCCCTTTATTTTGCAATTAGTCACACACACACACACACACACACACACACAATGGCAAGAAAGCTGTGCCTGGAAGTGTCTTTTTACTTCTTTTATTGAACTCCATATATATTTTCATAAGGCTTTGTGTCATTACAACATCATATTTTTGTTGTTAAACATTTTTTTAAACACACTACTTTGACACTTGTTTGACAGGGTCAAACAGTCAGAATAAACAAAATAATAAACTGGCAAATGCAGAGCAGCAGGGGTAATCAAAATCACTGTTACCCATCTATCCACCCCAGCCCACCCCAGCCCCAAAGCACTAAAAGATCACTATTTGGCTTCACACTAGAATTGTTAGAACTCTCTTGTTGCTGTCCTTGATAAATCCATTAGAGTTATACACATAGAGAGAAGAGCAGAGAGGGAGAGAGAAAGAGGAGTTGGATTTCTGTGTTAGGACCATCCCACAGCAGGGCCCATAGAACACACTAGCAAAGCCTTTTGAAGAGCAAATCCAGGCCTCATTGAATTGAGGAAAGGGGAGCTCGGGGGCCATGCACACATAGAGGAGATTTACAGAGTTCCTGGGGATAGCACTGCTGTGGGGACACAGAATAGACCTGGGCCTTGATCTCAAGTAATAGGGCTCTACTTGGGGCTGTTGATCACTGGTCTGCTTTGCTACCATAGGCTGGGGGAACACTCCAACCAATGGTAAACTGATGTTTCATTGTTTTCACTAGTTATTGGCATTTGGTGAGGCCAGTGGTTTGGGTAGATGAAAGGTGGGTGGCAAGGGGTAATACCCCTGATCCTGGAGCTCTGAAACAGGCTCAGGGGAGAAGGGCATGGAGGGAGGGTAAGGGGTCTTGGCTAAGAGATGTTGTAGGCCCAGGGACTTGGCCAAGCATCTCCTCTTGGTTTGCTCCTAGCCCCTGGAGAAATGTCACAGTTAAGCCTAGTGGAGAAAAATGGAAAGTAGGAAAAGGATGTATACTCAAGGGAGGCCTACACAGCCATTGAAATACATGCTGTTTTCCAGGGAGGTCATTTTAGCTTAGGTGCTGGATACCAGTTTCCTTGCCAAGGGGGCTTAAGTAGCTGAGTCATTTGCTGAGCAGTCATGGCCAGTCCCGAGCCCCAGCCCTCTGCGCAGCTCAGGTTTACCCTTGGCTTACCCCACAAGTCTGATTTGAATGTGGTGGAATGGAAGCATAAACAGCTTGTAATTTGATTCCCACAGAGGAAAAACTCCCAGCCTGGGCAGGGCCTGGTCTGTGTCAGGAGGCATAGAGTGGCAATCAAGTCAGCTATGCTGAGGACTTCATGCAGCCATAGCTGCTGCTTAGTAAGCTGAGGTCCTTTCATGATGAAGTTTTCTCCCATAGACTTCAGAACAGACTCACAATTTCCAGATTCCACCCTTAAGTGGTTCTCCATAGCAGGGCCCATTCTCACTTCTTTGTACTTCATTCCCTTGCTGTTCAAGGTCTATTCACCTGAAGGGCTATGTGGGGAGGAGGAACAGGCACTCCTGCACCCATAGGGAGCCTGCCCCTTAGTGGGAGAAGTTAGATTTGCCCAAGTATAAAGCCTGCCTAAAATAAGCCTGAGGGTAGTGTCTCTACCTCAGATCTTTTCTCCACAGGGAAGAGTCCCCTGGGCTCTTCACTTACTTGCTTCCAATGTCCTGGGATGAGAGAATATTGGAAACAGGGCCTACTTAGAGTCACAGGAGTTCTTTATGCTAATAGCAGCAATTCTCCTGTGCCAGAACAGGAGAAACAAGGACTATAGGGAGAGGGGAAGGAAAGAATCATGGAAGATTGTCCATGCAGTCAGTTAACAACAGGGGAAGTCTCACAAAACCTGAGTGGTAGGAACTGCAGGTACATATCTGGGGCTGAGGCTGTCTCTTTCCACACCCATCCCTGTTCTTTCCTTCAAGAGTTTAAGGTCAATTTTGTATCCTGTCCAGGTCAATAATTTGAAGGCAGCTGATGATCTTGGTCAGATGGGCTCTGTCTTGACCCCTTCATAGACTCCTATAAATGCTGCCTAAACTATCTGAAAATGGAAGTAGGGATTACCAGTCCCCTGAAATGATTGCAGTGGGGAACCCCAACTTTAAGCCCACTTGGTGCTGGAGGCAATTGAATCCTTCTCCCCAGGAAGCAGAGTCTCAGCCTCATTTCTTCAAATTCAAATCTTTTAGCTTAGGGGAGGGAGAGGCCTACAAGGAACAGCATAACCAAAGCAGCTTGAAAAAGAGAATAATTGGCTCAAACTAAACCCCAGATACAAAACCGTCATGACCCAGCAGTGCTACAACATGGAAATACCAGTGCTAGAGAAGAGCCCAAATGCAGAATGTTCCCTGAACAGAAGTCCTCTCCAGCATTATTATTCTCTGACTCTCCCTTGATTCTGTTTGGTTTTGATCCCTCTACAACACCTAAAACACAGTGAAAGCAAGAGAAATATCAAGCAGTTATGTCACAGAGCACAACAGAGCATGTCTAGACTGGCACGAATGAGGACAGATGATGCAGGGAAAAGGCTGTCTGGGGCAACTGCCAGGCTGCAGAAACATTCACAGATGATCAGCTGAGGGAGAAGAGAAAGGTGAATCTTCCCTTTACCCATTGAATAGTAAAAGGAAAAAAAAGAAATTTAAACTCCCAAACTCTATCACATCAAATTAAATTCAAAAGTCATCAGTATCAGTATCATCAGGAAAGAAAAAAGGCAATACAAACACATCTATGGTAATAATGACAAGTCAATGAATCACTCACAGGGGAGCAAAGAGATTATCTCAACAAGAAGAGGAACACATAGAAATACTATTTTCTGAAAATAAAGGGTATGGGGACAAGGTAAGAACAGAAAACTTTTAAGAAGGGATCACATATTTGGAAGTCATTGGTACCTCTTCCTACCAACTACAGATTTCACTTCCCCAAAACAACAGAAAATGTTTTTTGGTCCTTCTGTGTGTGTGTGTGTGTGTGTGTGTGTGTGTGTGTGTGTGTGTTTATGTGTATAGTCAAGGGTCTGTGTGTATATATATGTCTCTATATATATAAATATATATAAGCATATATATATTTATATATATATAAATTTCAACAGTGCTTCTCCAAAAAAATGTCCATCTATAAATATAATTTTATTTACTTTATTTTAAAATTATCTGCCTCCCTGTAGGTATTATTTTTTGAAGGGGGTTAACCTGCTGAAGTTTTGCCAGAATGGTGACTGGCTGCGCTTGGGTTCGGTGAACTCAAAGACCTGCGACTGAGCGATGCCGTCGGGAACCAGGTACTGGCCCTGGTTTAACGGGTCCTGCGGTGGTGGGTAGGAAGGAGGAACTGAGCGGGCAGAGTTGACACCTAGAGTAGAGGGGAGATCAAAGGGAAATGGTATAAGTTAAGTAGCAAGGGGTTTCTCAAATGACCCAGTGGCCACTTTGGAAGGAAAATTCAAGGTAGTCAATTTTAGAGAGCATGAATTAGAATTGAAAATCTCCAAGGCAAGAATACGGGGCGCCTGGATGGCTCAGTCAGTTGAGCTTCCAACATCGGCTCAGGTCATGATCTCACAGTTTGTGGGTTTGAGCCCCATGTTGGGCTCTGTGCTGACATCTCAGAGCCTGGAGCCTGCTTCAGATTCAGTCTCCATCACTCTTTGCACTTCCACTCATGCTCTGTCTCTCTGTCTCTCAAAAGCAAATAAAATGTTAAAAAAATTTAAAAAGAAAATCTCCAAGGCAAGAATTACATTCCTTAACAGATTTTGGAATGGTGTGACTACTGCAACAACAACACATGCTTTCCCATCTACTCAGGTATCATTGAGAAGTTTGTGGTGTTGCCACTATCCATTTTACGGATGACGACACTGAGACCTGGGGTGAAATGTCACACTCAAGGTCATAAAGTGAGGGACAGAGTTCACATTCTTTGATTTGTCAGTTCAAGCTCTATTTATTTATTTATTTATTTATTTATTATTTTTTAATATGAAATTTATTGTCAGGTTGGTTTCCATACAACACCCAGTGCTCATTCCAACAGGTGCCTTCCTCAATGCCCATCACCCACCCTTCCCTCCCTCCCACCCCCCATCAACCCTCAGTTTATTCTCAGTTTTTAAGGGTCTCTTATGGTTTGGCTCTTTCCCGCTCAACCTCTTTTTAAGAGACTGTTACACAGGACTGTTCTTGCAAATCACCCAACAATTTCCATTTAACTTCAAAGGTCTTTCGTTTCCTCCCTCCTCAACTCCCCCAAAGTGTCAAAAGAACCTGTTAAGAACTATTGACTTCAAAGCAGGTTTTTGGTGGATAAATGGTTTTCTAAAAGCCAAGGTACAAGTGATCCAGTATTCTACACCAGGTTGAGAATGCTGAAATCATATTTAATATGGAAGTGACATTGGTAGATGGGAGAAAGCAAAGAAGACATGATTCATGGAATACAAGGAAGATTGGAATATATTTGTAACCTTTCAAAGGGAACACTTCAGCGATTGCAACTTTCATAGAAGTGTTTGCAACCATCAAAACAAAATCCACATGAATAGACGATACAGGTGGGAGTGGGAGGCTAAACTGAAAGTTTAATCCTAACCTATATTCAGAACATAATAGGCTGGAGCATACAGCATATGATTTCAGAATTCAATGAAGATCTTTCTGCTGCTCCCAAAAAAGTTCCTCATCTGCTGGCCAATGTCTGTAATTTCAACATTACAGCTTATTTGTTTGCCTTTGTTTGATGACTTGATCCCATTACACTAGAAGTAGTGTTATATTGAGCCATCACCAGCCTTTGGCACTTAAGTGGGAAGGGATCAGTTCTTTCTAAAAGCTTTGTTTTGGTTCTTACTTTTGTTTCCCATATTTATTGATATATAATTGAAATATAACAGTCTGTAAGTTTAAGTTGTGCAATATGATAATTTGATATACATATATATTGCAAAATGATTACCACAATAAAGTTAGTATATCCATCACCTAACAAAATTACCTTTTTTGTGTGGTGTGAGCATTTAAGAACTCTTAGCAACTCCCAAGTACACAATAAGATATTAACTGCAGTCACCATCCTGTACATTATATCCCCAGAACCTCTTCATCTTGTAACTAAAGTTTGTGCCCTTTGACCAACATGTTGATAGGTCCTACAATCCCAGCCCTGGCAACCACCAATCTACTTTCTATTTCTATAAATTCCCTTTTTTAGATTCTAATATAAGTGAGATCATATAGTATTTGTATTTTTGTTTTGCTTATTTCACATAGTATAATGCCCTCAAAGTCCATCCATGTTTCCATAAATGACAGGATTTCCTTCTTTCTATGGCTGAATAATATCCCATTATATATACCACATTTATTTTATCTATTCATCTGCTGAAGGACATGCAGGTTGCTTGCTGTCCTGGCTATTGTGAATAATGCTGCAATGAACATGAGGGTGTAGACATCTCTTTGAGATCCTGATTTCATTTTCTTCCCATACACACAGCTCTATTTGCAATTTTTAAGGACCCTCCGTACTGTTTTTACAGTAGCTTACCAATTTGCATTCCTACCGTCAGTGCCCATTCCCTTTTTCTCCACATCCTCACCAGCACTTGTTATATCTTGTTGTTTTTTTTTTTATAACAGCCACTCTAACAAATACAAAAACTCATGCTTTTGATTCACATTCTTCTGATTACTAATTATGTTGAACATCCTTTCTTATACCTGTAGAACATTTACATGGGCATTTAAATATCTTCTTTGGGAATATGTCTATTTACATCCTTTGCCCATTTTTAATTGAACTATTTTTTTAGTTGAGTTGTATGTGTTGCTCATATATCTTGCATAGTAATCTCTTATCAAATATGTACTTTGCAAATATTTTCTCTTATTCTGTAGGTTGCCCTTTCATTTTGTTGATTGTTTCTTCTGTTGTGCAGAAGGTTTTTGTTTGATGTAGCCTCACTTTTTTTTATTCTGTTGTTTATGCTTTTGGTGTCATGTTCAAAACCTTGTTGCCAAAACCATGTCAAGGAGTATTTTCTCTACATTTTCTTCTAGGACTTTTTTATGGTGTTGAGTCTTATACTTAAGTCTTTAATCCATTTTGAGTTAATTTTTGTGAATAGTTTAAGATAGGGGTCTAATACATTGTCTTGCATGTAAATATCCAATTTCCCCAATACTTTTTATAGAAGAGGCTATCCTTTTTCCATTGAGTATTCCTGGCCTCCTGATAAATATTAGTTGACTATGGGTTTATAATTGGGCCCTTGTTTCTTTTCCATTAGACTATATGTCAGATTTTATGCCAGTACCAGATTGTTTTGATTACTAT
Source organism: Neofelis nebulosa (assembly GCF_028018385.1). Lineage (NCBI taxonomy): Eukaryota > Metazoa > Chordata > Mammalia > Carnivora > Felidae > Neofelis > Neofelis nebulosa. The sequence goes on from NC_080800.1 coordinate 52,472,553, forward strand.
AGCTTTGGGATAAAGTTTAAAATCAAAAAGCATGATGCCAGCAGCTTTGTTCTTCTTTCTCAGGATTGCTTTGGTTATTCAGGATCTTCTGTGGTTCCATATGAATTTTAGAATTGCTCTATTTACCTCTGTGAAAAATGCCATGAAATCTGAGATAGGGATTACAATAAATCTATAGATGGCCTTGGGTAGTAGGGGCAATTTCAAAATATTAACTATTATAATCCATGAACACAGAATATCATTCCATTTATTTATGTCTTTTTCAGTTTCTTTTATAAATGTCCAAATTTCTTTTATATATGTCCAATTTTATAAATGTACAGATTTTTAACCTCTTAAGTTAAATATATTCCTAAGTACTTTATCTCATTTTGTGTGTTGAAAATGGGATTGTTTCATTAATTTCTCTTTTGAATATTCATTTTAACAGAAACAAAAATGATTTTTATACATGTATTTTTTATCCTGAAACATTACTGAATTCCATTATTATTCTAGTATTCTAAATTTCTTAGGAGACTTTAGATATTTAAAATATCTTTAGATATTTAAAATATATTTAGATATGTATAAAATCATGTCATCTGCAAACAGAGAAAAATTTACTTCTTCCTTTCATTTATTTTTCTTGCCTGATTGCTCTGTATAGGACTTCCAGCAGTATGTTGAATAGAAGTGGTGAGAGTTGGTATCCTTGTCTTGTTCCTGATATTAGAGGGACAAGCTTTCAACCATTCGCCATTGAGCATGCTTATTAATTGTGGTAAGCTTGTCATATAAGGCATTGATTATGTTGGAGTATGTTCCTTATATACCAAATTTATTGAGAATCTTTATCATGAAAGTATTTTGAATTTTGTCAGATGCTGTAACTGCATCTATACAGATGATATTTGATTTTATCTTACTCTCTGTTAGCGTGGTGAATCACATTTATTGATTTGCGTATGTTGAATGATCCCTGCTTCCTAGAGATAAATCCCACTAGAAGAGGTGTACAATCCTTTAATGTGCTGTTGAACTTGGTTTGCTAGCATTTTATTGATAATTTTTACATATATATTTATCAGAAATATTGGCCTGTATTGTCTTCTATTGTCTTTATCTGGCATTAGTGTTAGTGTAATCCTGGACTCATAAAATGAGTCTGGAAGTACTCCTTTCAAGATTTTGGAAAAGTTTAAGAAGGACTGGTGCATGTTCCACAGAATTCCCCAGTGAAACCATCTGGTCCTAGGCTTTTCTTTTTGGGAGGTTTTTTATTACTAATTCAATATACTTAGTCATTATTGGTCTGCTCATATTTTGTATTTCTTTTTTTCCATCAGTATTATTGAGATATAATAGACATATTACGTTGTATAAGATTAAGGTGTACAATATAATGATTTGATGTATGTATATACTGCAAAATGATAACCACATAAAGGTTACTTAACATCTGTCACCTTGCCTAGTTACATATTTTTTTCCTTTTGATGAGAAGTTTTAAGATCTATTCTCTTAAACTTTCAAATTTACAATACAGTATTATTAACTTAGTGACCATGCTATACAGAACTTATTTTATAAGCTTGTACCCTTTAACTACCTTTACCCATTTCCCCCATCCCACATCTCCTGCATCTGGCAACCACCAATCTGTTCTCTGTTTCTATGGTTTATTTTATTGCATTCCACATATAAGTGAGCTAATACAGTATTTGTCTATGAATTATTTCACTTATCATAATACCTTCCAGGTTCACCCATGATGTGGCAAAAGGCAGGATTTACTCTGTGTGTGTGTGTGTGTGTGTGTGTGTGTGTGTATGCTTTATCCACATTTATTTTACCGATTTGTCTGCCAAAGGACATTTAAGTTGTTCCCATGTCTTGGCTATTGTTGAATAATGCTGCAAAAAACGTAGGGAGCAGGTATTTCTTTGAGATAGTGATTTCATTTCCTTTAGATATGTACTCCAAACTGGAATTACTATATTATATGGTAGTTCTATTTTTAACTTTGTGAAGAACCTCCATACTGTTTTCCATACTGGCTGTACCAGCTTACATTCCTACAGTATACAAGGGTCCCCTTCTCTCCATATCCTTGTCAATACCAGTTATTGCTTATCTTTTATTAGCTATTCTAACGGGTGTGAAGTGATATCTCATTGTACTTATTTGCATTTCCTGATGATAAGTGATGCTGAGCACTTTTTCATGTACTTGTTGGCCATTTGAATATTTTCTTTGGTAAAAATATCTATTCAGGTCTTTTGCCCCTTTTTAAATTGGATTATCTGTGGGATTTTGCTATTTCCAAACTGAATGCCTTTTGTCTCTGTCTCTTGCCTAATTGCCTTGGCCAGAAACTCCAGAACAATATCGAATAGAGGTAATGAGACTGGACATCCTTGCCTTGTTCCTGATTTGGGGGAAAGACATCAGTCTCTCATCAGTAAGCATGGTGTTAGTTGTGGATGTTTTATAGATGCTCTTAAATATATAAAATCTTGTCATAGTCAATCAATTTTACTTCCTCTCTGATTCAGATACTGTTTCCTTCTTTTTCTTACCTGAATGCTCTTTGCTTAAGACTTCTAGTACTATATTGCATAGAGGTGATGAGATTGGGTGCTATCATGTTGTTTCTTATATTAGAAGAATAGCTTTCAAATTTTCACCATTAAGTATGATGTTAGCTGTGGATCTGCCATGTATTGCCTTTATTATATTGAGGTACATTTCTTCTATACATAATCTGTTGAGAGTTTTTATCATGAAAGGATGTTGAATTTTGTCAAATGCTTTTTTAGAATCTATTGAGATGATTGTATGATTTTTTATCTTTCTATTAATGTGGTGTATTACATTTTTTATTTGCATATGTTAAACCATCCTTGCATCTCAGTAATGAATCTCACTTGATGATGGTGTATGATATGATCCTTTTAATGTGCTGTTGAATTTTGTTAGCTAGTATTTTGTTAAGAAATTTTGCATCAGGAATAATGTCCTGTGGTTTTCTTTTCATGAAGTGTTCTTATCTGGATTTAGTATTGGTGTTAATGCTGGTCTCATAAAATGAGTTTGCAAGTATTCTCATCTCTTCAACTTTTTGGAAGAGCTTGAGAAGGATTGGCATTGATTCTTTAAATACTTGGTACAATTCACCAGTAAAACCATCTATTCTTGGGCTTTTCTTTGTTGGGAGGTTTTTTTTTTATTACTAATTCAATCTTCTTATTCATTTTTGGTACATTCATATTTCTATTTCTTCATGATTCAATCTTAGTACATTGTATGTTTTTTTTAGAAATTATTCATTTCTTCTAGGTCATCCAAGTTTTTGGTGTATATTGTTCACATTATTCTCATGATTATATTTCTGTGGTATTATTTGTAATATGTTTAATTTCTGATTCTATTTATTTGAGTTTTCTCCCTCCTTTAGTCTAGCCAAAATTTGTCAATTTTGAAAAAAAAAAAATTTGTCAATTTTGTTTATCTTTTCAAAAAATAGCTCTTAATTTCATTGAACTTTTCCATTGTTTTTCTGGTCTCTATTTCTCCTCTGATCTTTGGTATTTCCTTTTTTTCTGTTAACGTTGGGCTTATTTTTCTTCTTTTGCTTGTTCTTGAAGTGTAAAGTTAGGTTGTTTATTTGAATTTTTTTTCTTTGTGTAAGCATTATGGCTATAAACCTCCCTCCTAAAACAGATTTTGCTACATCCCGTAACTTTTGGTATGTTGGATTTTCATTTTCATTTACTCAAGATATTTTTTTTATTTCCCTTTTGATTTCTTCTTTGACTCATTGGTTATTCAGAAGTGTGTTGTGTAAATTCCACATATATGTGAACTTTCCAGTTTTCCTCCTGTTACGGATTTTTAGATTCATACCACTGTGGTTGGGAAAGACACTTGATATGATTTCAGTCTTCTTAAATTTTCTAAGACTCGTTTTGTAACCTAACACATACTACTCTAGAGCATGTTCCATTTGTGCTTGAGAAAAATGTGAATTCTGCTGCTATTGGATGGCATGTTCTTTATATGTCTTTTAGGTCAACTTAGTCTAAATATATTTCCAGTCCAATGTTTTCTTAAACAATTTTTGTCTAGGTGATCTATTAATTGTTACTATTATTATATTGTTTGTTTCTTCCTTCCGATCTGTAAGTATTTGTTTCATAATGAGAACATATATATTTACAATTTACATATTTATGTTTTGGGTGCATATATATCTTGATGAATTACCCCTTATGACTATATAGCGACATTTTTTGTCTCTTGTGACAGTTTTGATTTATATAAGTATAGCTATCTTTGCTTTAGTTTGGCTTCCACATTCATAAAATACCTGTTTACCATCCCTTAACTTTGAGGCTATATGTATCCTTAAAGATGAACTTAGACTTCTGTAGGCAGTGTATAGTTGTGTCTTATATTTTTATCCATTCCATACCCATGGATGTATCCATCCATCATATAAATGGATATATTTATCCATTTATGCATGTTGATAAGGGAATCTAATCCATTCACATTGAAAGTAATTATCGAGATGGTAGGGATTTACTATTGTCATCTTATTAATTATTTCTGTTTTATAGTTATTTTGTTCTTTTCTTCTTCTCTTGCTATTTTCCTTTATGAATTGATGGTTTTCCAAACTTGTATGCTTCGATTCACCTTTTTTTTTTGTGTGTATCTACTGTAGGTATGTTCTTTGTGGTTACAATGAAGCTGACATAGATATCTTATAGTTAAAATAATCTATTTTATACTGGTAACAAATTAACTTAGGACACATAAAAAACAAACTCTACCTTTTTACTCTCCAACTCCACATATTATGTTTTTGATGTCACAATTTACATTTGTTATTGTTATCCATTAATAAATTATTGTACCTTAGTTATTTTAACCTTTTTATACATTATCCTTTATAGATATAATTAATACACCACCATATTAGAGTATTCTGAATTAGATATATACTTGCTTTACCTGTGTGTTTATATTTTCATATGTTTTCATGTTACTGATTATCATCTTTTACCTTCAGTTTGAAAAACTCCTTTCAGCATTTCTTGTAAGACAAATCTAGAGGTGATGGACTTTCTCTCAATCTCTCTCTCTCTCTCTCTCTCTCTCTCTCTCTCTGGGAAAGTCTTTCTTTCTCCTGCATTTCTAACGGACAACTTTCCTGGGTATAGTATTCTTGGTTAAAAGTTTTCTTCTTTCAGAACTCTGAATATAGCATCCCACTCTCTCCTGGTCTGCTAGGTTCCTGCTGAGAAATCTCCTAATAGCCTTATGTGTCTTCCCTTGTATATGAAGATTTTATCTTGCTGCTTTTAATCTTTTCTCTTTGTTTTTGACTTTAGACAGTTTTATTATAATGTATCTTGAAGAATATCATTTGGGTTGACATTGTTTAGCAAACAATGAGCCTCATGAAGCTGAATATTTAAATACTTATCCAGAATTGGAAGTTTCTCAGCCATTATTTCTTTAAATAAGTTTTCTTCCCCTTTCTTTCTCTTTTCTTCTTCTGGTTCTCCAATATTGTATAGATTGCTTATCTTAATTTTATCCCATAATTCACATAGGCTTTCTTTGATAATTTCAAATGACCTGTTTTTGACTTCACAAATACTTTCTTCTGCTTGATCAAATCTGTTTTTGATGTTCTCTATTGCATTTGTTTCATTAATTGTATTCTTCAGCTCTATAATTTTTGTTTGGTTATTTTTTATGATTTCTACTCTTTGTTAAATTTCTTGTCTTGTGTATTGTTTTCCTGATTTTTTTGAACTTTCTGTGCTTTCATGTGGCTCACTAAATTTCCTTGAAACAACTATTTTGAAATGTTTATTGGAAAAATTGCATATCTCCATGTCTTTGGGGGTCAGTTTCTATAAAACTGTATTCCTTTGGTTATGTCATGTTTCCCTGATTTTTCATGTCCCTTGTAGTATTGAGTTGCTGTTGTGGAATTTGAAAAGGCATTCATTTCCTCTAGTCTTTATTGACTGGCCCTTTTTTTCTATGCATCTAATCATGGATATTTTTCTCTATGGGTGATCTGGAACTTTTCTGCTGGATTTTGAACTTTCACAAAAGCACACTTATCTGTGGGTGACTGTCAAAATCAATATTCTTCAGGGGGAAGACAGTTGAAAGCTATTCTGCTATTTTGGTGATGTCCTCTAAGAGGCAATTTTCAAAGGTGGTAAGTGTCAGAAATACGAAGGTACTGAGTGCCAACAAATGATATGAAAATATTAGGGGGAAAGTTTGGGAAGTGTTCATTTTAATTTCTCATTTAAACTTTTTTTTTTTTATTTTGAGAGTACTGCATATTTACATGCAGTTGTAAGAAACGATACAGAGATACACTTTGTACCCTTTACTCAGTTTCTCCAATGATAACATTTTATAAAACTCTAGTACAATATTACAACCACGATTTTAACATTGTTATGGGACACAGCCAAGAGATAGAACATTTCTGTCATCACAAAAACACTATCATTACTCTTCCATAACCACTCTTCTCTCCTGTGACTCACCCCCTCCTTAATCTTTGGCAACCAATAATCTGCTTCCCATTACTAAATGATATCATTTCAAGAATGTTATATAAATGGAGTCATACCATATATAACGTTTGAGGATTGGCTTTTCTCAGCATAATTCCTTGGAGATTCACCCAAGTTGTTGCATGTACCAATAGTTGGCTCTTTTTTACTAAGAAGTAATATTTCATGGTATAGGTATACCATAGTTTGCTTACTCACCTACTGCAAGATAGCTGGGTTGTTTCCATTTTGGGCTATTATGAACAAAGCTGCTATAAACATTTGTTTAGAGGTTTTTATATGAAAGTAAATTTTCATTTCTCTGGGAAAAATGTCCAGGAATGTAACTGCTAGGTTATATGGTAATTGTACGTTTTGTGTTTTAAGAAACCACCATACTATTTTCCAGAGTGGCTATACCATTTAGCAATCTCTACTTTCTCTTCAGTAAAATATCTGTCTTTTGCCTATTTTCTAATTGAAGTGTGTAGTTTTATAGTGTTGAGTTTTGAGAGTTCTTTGTATATTCTAGTTATTAGTGTTTTTTCAGATACATGGCTTGTATTTTTTCCTACTCTGTAGCTTGCCTTTTTATCCTCTTCATGTGATCTTTTAGAGAGCAAAAATTTCTATTTTGATGAGGCACAGTATATCAATTTTTAATTTTGTGGTTCCAGCTTTTGGTTTCAAGTCTAAGAACTTCTTTGCCTAGCCCTATATACTGAAGAATTTCTCCTTTTTAAAAAGTTTTGTAGCTTTAAATATAAGTTCATTATCCATTTTGAGTTCATTTTTATAGTGTGTAAGTTTATGTTGAGTTGGTTTTTTTTTTTAATTTTTGGTCTATGAGTAAAGTAGCATTTGTTGAAAACATTGTCCTTCCTCCACTAAACTTCTTTTGAATCTTTGTCAAAAATTACTTGGGCATATTTATGTAGGTCTATTTCTGGTTTCTCTATTCTGTTTCATTGATATAATATGCCTATCCTTCTGCCAATACCACGCTGTCTTGGTTATTGTAGCTATATAATTAGTGTTAAAATCAGGATAGACTGATTAAATTTACTCTTCTTTTTCAAGATTATTTTAGTTATTTTAGGATATTCATTTGATTTTGAGCTGGTCCTACAGCCTCGGAGATGGGAGCTATGCTAATGGCCCTAGGGAGTTCTATGATGACAGACTGAAATAGGTTGATAGACTAAGAATTAGTATTCAAATTCCAAGAAGTTATGTATCAATTCTTAAAATCAAGACGATATATAAAAGTAAAAAAGGCTTTCCTTGGAGCTAGGCTCTGTCCTCTTTGCTTATCTTACAGCCAGGCTTCCCCCACTACAGAGCAGTAGACTGAGTTAATAAGGTACCATGGAATTATAGGTGGGGGTGGAAAGGGACACTAGAATAATTACCTTATTCAATATATCTGCATTAGAGAATTATTACTAACAGTGCTCCCATCACTTCCAGGAAAGGGTCATTGGAAGGGTTAAAGAAACTGGCTTTTATGGGTGTCCTAAAGAATTCCCTTCTTACTCTTTCCATGTATATAATATAACTATTAAATTCCTAAGTTTGACAATTGCTTCCACATATGCAGTTCCCTCGAGTCTCAAAATATATCGATCATCACAGTCCTGGACTAGGAGAGTCTTGAAAACTAGAAATAGAAATAATGGAGATTCGTAGGAATTCTGGAAAGTTTGAAACTGAGTTTCTTTGAAAACTAGAATTGCTGAATCAGTGTTTAGATATTGGGGAATAAGAGAGAACCTGAAAGAATAGCCTTGTGACTAGAGAGGGTGGAAAAGGAACCTGACACCAAGACTTGGTATGAGTGAGCAGGACTGTTTTCTGGCTTGTTGCTTTATGGGAACTCCTTTGCTTTAAGAGTTCATAGTGAAAAGAGCAGCCTGTATTCGCTAGACTGAGGGAACCTGCCCTGAGGTAAAGGGGTATTATCCCATCATGAAGGTCAGTGTGGTGAGAACAGTGGAGGGAATCATAGTGAGAAAATCTCAGGGTTTAAGAGCCTCCAGGAAACAGGCAGGACAAAAAGTAGCTTCTTTGTAGCCTGAGGACTCCCCAACTGGCTGGGGTTCTTTTCTGCTTATATCTGTAAGGAAGGGGTGCATTCTCTCACAGTGTTTCCCTACTCATACAGATCATATCTATACTGACCTAACTTCAGATAGCTTTCTAACACTTTCATGTTTTTACTCCCAAGTGGTTAAGAGTGATTGCCTTTAATTTCCTACCTAAAGATAATCATATTTCCATGATGAGGGAAGAAGCCAGTGAGTGCCTCCCAAGGGCAAGAAGCAATAAGCAGTTAAAAGGAAGTCATGTCTAGTCAGAGGGGCCCCAACTAGGTGCACTGTTTAATTGGAAATCAGATATTCATAAGCACTCAACCTCCTCAGTGAAAAGGAGCTTCATTTGGGAATAATTAAGGGAGCTCTACTTGGCTGCTGGAATTTCAGGCAACTTGAACCTAGTAATTTTGTAGGGTGATTCATTCTAAACCAAAGAGTCTACTGAGAAAGCAGAAGGGGCTGGGGAAAGTGAGGTCTCATTAAGATCACCTACCCCGGGGGAAAATGACAGTGGCTGTCAGTAATAGAAGCAGCTGTCAGTAATTGAGCTGAGACAAAATGTGAGCTGTTCTTTCCCAGCATAGAGAATCAGCAGACCCCCCAAGATGGAGACGGAAGAACAGTGGACTTGGAATCAAGATGAGTTAAGTTCACAATCACTTTATCCCAAAGATCTTGTTTCCTAATCTGGAAAATGAGGCTAATAATGCCTACCTTTTCAGAAGTACCATAAAGATGAAATTAAAGAACTTGTATAAAATAACTGGTAATGAATAGGGTCATAAATAAAATAAAGGATAGTTACTTCCTTTTGTTCAACTAAGCATTTTAATTTTGTCTAGTTCATGAAAATGAGAAAGCTTCATTTCATATTCAAATTGATTCTCAAGGTATTTTCCTTTTTTAAGTACTTTATGGTTCAGGTAAAGAAAATTAATATCTGAATCTTCTGTCTTGGTCCAGTTTGAAGTTCTCCATTCTGATTTAACACTCCTGATTTAGCAAATGCCCCCAAACAAATTAAAGAAAATTGTATATATATTCCAAATATATTTGTACTTATTAATAAAATTTACACAGTTACTATTGTTCATCAGTCTCTAATTTGTGAGTGAAGTTTAGTTTCTTTCTTTTACTTACATAAAAATAAAAGGAAACAAATTTTATTTTTTCCTGTACCCAATTAACTATCTTTGGACATAACTACCTTACACTATTTATTCCTAAGCCTTATGCCTTTAAGACCATTTGCTACATTATCAGGAACACCTGGAAACCCAGACACTCCCCCACCATCCCAAATTAACTTTCACATGGAAAAAAGCCTGGGGATTTGCAATCACATAGTTTATGGCTTCACACTCTCACAAAGAAAGTAGAGCTGGTGGGGTAAAAGCAGATTTACCTTTTTGTTTAGGGACTTTTCTCACAGTCATTGCAGCCTGCCTCTTCTGGTTTTCAGAAATTTCAAAGCCTATAATATAAAAATACATGACTTTGTTACAAGAAACACAGACCTTTCTCAAATGTATAAAATAGTACAACTTTTCTGAAATAGTAATTTTGGCAAGATATATCAAAAGTCTTGATAAATAAATGGTGAGAAGCTTGAACAAATATTCAGCTACAAAAATGGTTTTAACAGTATAGAGAGGCAAAAAAAGTGAGAATATGAGTTAATATGATGGTAAATGAAGAAGGGGTGAATAAACTATGGCATAAAGTAGAAAAATATTTCACAACCAAAAGCAAAAACAAAGACAAGGAAATAATGAGTCAAAATATAAGATATTAAAACAGAAAATTTTTGTAAAGTTTCAAATGGAAGAAAAAATCAAATGGCAAAAAAGTAATGAAATAATAGAAATGTCTATTCAAGTCCTTTGTCCATTTAAACAATTTTTAATGTTTATTTATTTTTGGGAGACAGAGAGACAGAATGCAAGGAGGGGAGAGGCAGAGAGAGAGGGAGACACAGAATCCAAAGCAGGCTCCAGGCTCTGAGCTGTCAGCACAGAGCCCGACGCAGGGCTCGAACTCACAAACTGTGAGATTATGATCTAAGCAGAAGTTATATGCTTAACCGACTGAGCCACGCAGGCACTCCTTCTTTGCCTATTTTTAAAATTAAGTTATTTGGGAGTTCCGGAAGATGGCGGCGTAGGAGGACGGTGGGCTCACCGCGCGTCCTGCTGATCACTTAGATTCCACCTACACCTGCCTAAAGAACCCAGAAAACCCCCAGAGGATTAGCAGAACGGAGTCTCCGGAGCCAAGCGCAGACGAGAGGCCCACGGAAGAGGGTAGGAAGGGCGGCGAGGCGGTGCGCGCTCCACGGACTGGCGGGAGGGAGCCGGGGCGGAGGGGCGGCTCGCCGGCCAAGCAGAGCCCCCGAGTCGGGCTGGCAAAAGCGGAGGGGCCGGACGGACTGTGTTCCGACAGCAAGCGCGACTTAGCGTCTGGGAGGTCATAAGTTAACAGCTCTGCTCAGAAAGCGGGAAGGCTGGAGGACAAAGGGAGGGAGAGCTGCTGAGCCCCCGGACGGCAGAGCTCAGCTTGGCGGGGAACAAAGGCGCTCGCCAGCGCCATCTCCCCCGCCCATCCCCCCACCAAAATCCCAAAGAGAACCAGTTCCTGCCAGGGAACTTGCTCGCTCCGCGCAAACACCCAACTCTGTGCTTCTGCGGAGCCAAACCTCCAGCAGTGGATCTGACTCCCTCCCACTGCCACAGGGCCCCTCCTGAAGTGGATCACCTAAGGAGAAGCGAGCTAAGCCTGCCCCTCCCGCCCCCGTGCAACTTGCCTACCCACCCCAGCTAATATGCCAGCTCCCCAGCACCACAAGCCTGGCAGTGTGCAAATAGCCCAGACGGGCCACGCCACCCCACAGTGAATCCCGACCCTAGGAGAGGGGATGAGAAGGCACACACCAGTCTGACTGTGGCCCCAGTGGTGGGCTGGGGGCAGACATCAGGTCGGACTGCGGCCCCGCCCACCAACTCCAGTTATACATCACAGCACAGGGGAAGTGCCCTGCAGGTCCTCACCGCTCCAGGGACTATCCAAAATGACCAAACGGAAGAATTCCCCTCAGAAGAATCTCCAGGAAATAACAACAGCTAATGAACTGATCAAAAAGGATTTAAATAATATAACAGAAAGTGAATTTAGAATAATAGTCATAAAATTAATCGCTGGGCTTGAAAACAGTATACAGGACAGCAGAGAATCTCTTGCTACAGAGATCAAGGGACTAAGGAACAGTCACGAGGAGCTGAAAAACGCTTTAAACGAAATGCAAAACAAAATGGAAACCACGACGGCTCGGATTGAAGAGGCAGAGGAGAGAATAGGTGAACTAGAAGATAAAGTTATGGAGAAAGAGGAAGCTGAAAGAAAGAGAGATAAAAAAATCCAGGAGTATGAGGGGAAAATTAGAGAACTAAGTGATACACTAAAAAGAAATAATATACGCATAATTGGTATCCCAGAGGAGGAAGAGAGAGGGAAAGGTGCTGAAGGGGTACTTGAAGAAATTATAGCTGAGAACTTCCCTGAACTGGGGAAGGAAAAAGGCATTGAAATCCAACAGGCACAGAGAACTCCCTTCAGACGTAACTTGAATCGATCTTCTGCACGACATATCATAGTGAAACTGGCAAAATACAAGGATAAAGAGAAAATTCTGAAAGCAGCAAGGGATAAACATGCCCTCACATATAAAGGGAGACCTATAAGACTCGTAACTGATCTCTCCTTTGAAACTTGGCAGGCCAGAAAGGCTTGGCACGATATCTTCAGTGTGCTAAACAGAAAAAATATGCAGCCGAGAATCCTTTATCCAGCAAGTCTGTCATTTAGAATAGAAGGAGAGATAAAGGTCTTCCCAAACAAACAAAAACTGAAGGAATTGGTCACCACTAAACCAGCCCTACAAGAGATCCTAAGGGGGATCCTGTGAGACAAAGTACCAGAGACATCACTACAAGCATAAAACATACAGACATCACAATGACTCTAAACCCGTATCTTTCTATAATAACACTGAATGTAAATGGATTAAATGCACCAACCAAAAGACATAGGGTATCAGAATGGATAAAAAAACAAGACCCATCTATTTGCTGTCTACAAGAGACTCATTTTAGATCTGAGGACACCTTTAGATTGAGAGTGAGGGGATGGAGAACTATTTATCATGCTACTGGAAGCCAAAAGAAAGCTGGAGTAGCCATACTTATATCAGACAAACTAGACTTTAAATTAAAGGCTGTAACAAGAGATGAAGAAGGGCATTATATAATAATTACAGGGTCTATCCATCAGGAAGAGCTAACAATTATAAATGTCTATGTGCCAAATACCGGAGCCCCCAGATATATAAAACAGTTACTCATAAACATAAGCAACCTTATTGATAAGAATGTGGTCATTGCAGGGGACTTTAACACCCCACTTACAGAAATGGATAGATCATCTAGACACACAGTCAATAAAGAAACAAGGGCCCTGAATGATACATTGGATCAGATGGACTTGACAGATCTATTTAGAACTCTGCATCCCAAAGCAACAGAATATACTTTCTTCTCGAGTGCACATGGAACATTCTCCAAGATAGATCATATACTGGGTCACAAAACAGCCCTTCATAAGTTTACAAGAATTGAAATTATACCATGCATACTTTCAGACCACAATGCTATGAAGCTTGAAATCAACCACAGGAAAAAGTCTGGAAAACCTCCAAAAGCATGAAGGTTAAAGAACACCCTACTAACGAATGAGTGGGTCAACCAGGCAATTAGAGAAGAAATTAAAAAATATATGGAAACAAACGAAAATGAAAATACAACAATCCAAACGCTTTGGGACGCAATGAAGGCAGTCCTGAGAGGAAAATACATTGCAATCCAGGCCTATCTCAAGAAACAAGAAAAATCCCAAATACAAAATCTAACAGCACACCTAAAGGAAATAGAAGCAGAACAGCAAAGGCAGCCTAAACCCAGCAGAAGAAGAGAAATCATAAAGATCAGAGCAGAAATAAACAATATAGAATCTAAAAAAACTGTAGAGCAGATCAACAAAACCAAGAGTTGGTTTTTTGAAAAAATAAACAAAATTGACAAACCTCTAGCCAGGCTTCTCAAAAAGAAAAGGGAGATGACCCAAATAGATAAAATCATGAATGAAAATGGAATTATTACAACCAATCCCTCAGAGATACAACAATTATCAGGGAATACTATGAAAAATTATATGCCAACAAATTGGACAACCTGGAAGAAATGGACAAATTCCTAAACACCCACACTCTTCCAAAACTCAATCAGGAGGAAATAGAAAGCTTGAACAGACCCATAACCAGCGAAGAAATTGAATCGGTTATCAAAAATCTCCCAACAAATAAGAGTCCAGGACCAGATGGCTTCCCAGGGGAGTTCTACCAGACGTTTAAAGCAGAGATAATACCTATCCTTCTCAAGCTATTCCAAGAAATAGAAAGGGAAGGAAAACTTCCAGACTCATTCTATGAAGCCAGTATTACTTTGATTCCTAAACCAGACAGAGACCCAGTAAAAAAAGAGAACTACAGGCCAATATCCCTGATGAATATGGATGCAAAAATTCTCAATAAGATACTAGCAAATCGAATTCAACAGCATATAAAAAGAATTATTCACCATGATCAAGTGGGATTCATTCCTGGGATGCAGGGCTGGTTCAACATTCGCAAATTGATCAACGTGATACATCACATTAACAAAAAAAAGGAGAAGAACCATATGATCCTGTCAATCGATGCAGAAAAGGCCTTTGACAAAATCCAGCACCCTTTCTTAATAAAAACCCTTGAGAAAGTCGGGATAGAAGGAACATACTTAAAGATCATCAAAGCCATTTATGAAAAGCCCACAGCTAACATCATCCTCAATGGGGAAAAACTGAGAGCTTTTTCCCTGAGATCAGGAACACGACAGGGATGCCCACTCTCACCGCTGTTGTTTAATATAGTGCTGGAAGTTCTAGCATCAGCAATCAGACAACAAAAGGAAATCAAAGGCATCCAAATTGGCAAAGATGAAGTCAAGCTTTCGCTTTTCCCAGATGACATGATATTATACATGGAAAATCCGATAGACTCCACCAAAAGTCTGCTAGAACTGATACATGAATTCAGCAAAATTGCAGGATACAAAATCAATGTACAGAAATCAGTTGCATTCTTATACACTAACAATGAAGCAACAGAAAGACAAATAAAGAAACTGATCCCATTCACAATTGCACCAAGAAGCATAAAATACCTAGGAATAAATCTAACCAAAGATGTAAAAGATCTGTATGCTGAAAACTATAGAAAGCTTATGCAGGTAATTGAAGAAGATATAAAGAAATGGAAAGACATTCCCTGCTCATGGATTGGAAGAATAAATATTGTCAAAATGTCAATACTACCCAAAGCTATCTACACATTCAATGCAATCCCAATCAAAATTGCACCAGCATTCCTCTTGAAACTAGAACAAGCAATCCTAAAATTCATATGGAACCACAAAAGGCCCCGAATAGCCAAAGTAATTTTGAAGAAGAAGACCAAAGCAGGAGGCATCACAATCCCAGACTTTAGCCTCTACTACAAAGCTGTCATCATCAAGACAGCATGGTATTGGCATAAAAACAGACACATACACCAATGGAATCGAATAGAAACCCCAGAACTAGACCCACAAACGTATGGCCAACTCATTTTTGACAAAGCAGGAAAGAACATCCAATGGAAAAAAGACAGTCTCTTTTTTTTTTTTTTTTTTTTTTTATTTTTGAGACAGAGAGAGACAGAGCATGAGCAGGGAAGGGGCAGAGAGAGAGGGAGACCCAGAATCTGAAGCAGGCTTCAGGCTCTGAGCTGTCAGCACAGAGCCTGACACGGGGCTCGAACTCACAGACTGTGAGATCGTGACCTGAGCTGAAGTCGGACGCTTAACCAACTGAGCCACCCAGGTGCCCCAGACAGTCTCTTTAACAAATGGTGCTGGGAGAACTGGACAGCAACATGCAGAAGGTTGAAACTAGACCACTTTCTCACACCATTCACAAAAATAAACTCAAAATGGATAAAGGACCTGAATGTGAGACAGGAAACCATCAAAACCTTAGAGGAGAAAGCAGGAAAAGACCTCTCTGACCTCAGCCGTAGCAATCTCTTACTCGGCACATCCCCAAAGGCAAGGGAATTAAAAGCAAAAGTGAATTACTGGGACCTTATGAAGATAAAAAGCTTCTGCACAGCAAAGGAAACAACCAACAAAACTAAAAGGCAACCAACGGAATGGGAAAAGATATTTGCAAATGTCACATCGGACAAAGGGCTAGTATCCAAAATCTATAAAGAGCTCATCAAACTCCACACCCGAAAAACAAATAACCCAGTGAAGAAATGGGCAGAAAACATGAATAGACACTTCTCTAAAGAAGACATCCGGATGGCCAACAGGCACATGAAAAGATGTTCAACGTCGCTCCTCATCAGGGAAATACAAATCAAAACCACACTCAGATACCACCTCACGCCAGTCAGAGTGGCCAAAATGAAGAAATCAGGAGACTATAGATGCTGGAGAGGATGTGGAGAGACGGGAACCCTCTTGCACTGTTGGTGGGAATGCAAATTGGTGCAGCCGCTTTGGAAAGCAGTGTGGAGGTTCCTCAAAAAATTAAAAATAGACCTACCCTATGACCCAGCAATAGCACTGCTAGGAATTTATCCAAGGGATACAGGAGTACTGATGCATTGGGGCACTTGTACCCCAATGTTTATAGCAGCACTCTCAACAATAGCCAAATTATGGAAAGAGCCTAAATGTCCATCAACTGATGAATGGATAAAGAAATTGTGGTTTATATACACAATGGAATACTACGTGGCAATGAGAAAAAATGAAATATGGCCTTTTGTAGCAACGTGGATGGAACTGGAGAGTGTGATGCTAAGTGAAATAAGCCATACAGAGAAAGACAGATACCATATGGTTTCACTCTTATGTGGATCCTGAGAAACGTAACAGAAACTCATGGGGGAGGGGAAGGGAAAAAAAAAAAAAGAGGTTAGAGTGGGAGAGAGCCAAAGCATAAGAGACTGTTAAAAACTGAGAACAAACTGAGGGTTGATGGGGGGCGGGAGGGAGGGCAGGGTGGGTGATGGGTATTGAGGAGGGCACCTTTTGGGATGAGCACTGGGTGTTGTATGGAAACCAATTTGACAGTAAATTTCATATATTAAAAAAATAAATAAATAAAAAAAAAATAAAATTAAGTTATTTCATATTTTCCTATTGAGTTGTAGTATATCCCTATATGTTTTGGAAATTAACCTCTTATATATAATTTATATATATATATATATATATATATATATATATATATAATATGCAAATATTTTTGATGCTTTAGGTTGCCTTTTCATTCTGTTTCCTTTGCAGTGTAAAAGCACTTTATTATGACACAATTTTGCTTTGTTGCCTGTGCTTCATATCCAAACAATCATTGCTAAGATCAATGCCAAGAAGCTTTTTCCCTGTGTTTTCTTCTATAAGTTTTAAGGTTTGGGGTCATACAATTAAGTCTTTTATACATTTTGAGTTAGTTTTCATGTGTGGTGTAAGGTAGGAGTTCAATTTCTTTGGTTTGCATGTGGATATCCAGTTTTCCCAGCACCATTTATTGAAGAAACTATCTTTTCCCAATTGTATATTTTTGGTACCCTTGTCAAAGATATGTTGACTGTATATGTATGGGTTTTTTTTCCTAGACTTTCTATCCTATTCCACTGGTCTATATGTCTGTCTTTATACCAGTACCATACTGTTTTAAATAATGTAGCTTTAATATATTTTGAATCAGGAAGTATTATGCCTCCAGCTTTGTTCTTTCTCTCAAATATTTTTAGCTATTATGGTTCTCTTGTAGTTCCACATGAATTTTAGGATTGTGTTTTCTATGTCTGTAAAAAAATACCATTGGAGTTTGGTTAAGATCACATTGAATCTGTAGATGGCATTGGGTAAAATAGATATTTTAACAATATTAAGTCTATTATGTGTTCTTTAATTTCTTTCAGCAAGGGTTTATAATTTTTGGTGTAGAAATCTTTCACTTTCTTGGTTAAGTTTATTCCTAAGTATTGTATCCATTTTGATGTGATTATAATTGGGACTACTGTATTTGCTTAATTTTTTTTTCAGATAGTTCATTGTTAGTACTTGGAAACACAACTGATTTTTGTATGCTGATTTTGTATCCTGCAATTGTACTGAATTCATTATTAGACATAAAAGTATTTCTGTGGTGTTTTTAAGGTTTTCTATTTATATGATAATGTCATCTACAAACAGTAATAATTTTACTTTTTCCTTTCCCATTTGAATGCCTTTTATTTTCTTCTAGCCTAATTTTCTCTGGCTAGGACTTCCACTAGTATGTTGAATAGAAATGGTGAAAATGGGCATCTTTGTCTTAGAACTGAGCTAAGAAAAAAAGCTTTCAGTGGGGCCTTTCATATATATATAGCCTTTATTATGTTCAGATAAATTCATTCTATACATAGTTTTCTGTGAGTTTTTTATCATGAAATAATAAGTTACATCAAATCATTTTTCTGCATCTATAGATATGATCATGTGATTTCTATCTTTCATTAGAGTGGTGTATCACATTAATTGATTTGCATATGTTAAACTATCATTGCATCCCAGGGATAAATCCTACTTGTTCATGATTTATGATCCTTTTATTGTGCTGCTGAATTCTGTTTGTTGCTGTTTTATTAAGAATTTTTTTCATGTACGTTCATCAGGGATATTAGCCTTTCATTTTGAACTGGAAGACTTAATATTGTTAAAATATCCATTCTGCCAAAGGCCATCTACAAATTCAAAGGAATCCTATCAAAACTCCAGATTCATTTATATAAGATATGAATAAGTTCTAGAAATCTGCTGTACAACATTGAGCCTATGGTTAACATTACTATATTATGCACTTAAAATTTTGTTAAGAGCATAGAACTCATGGTGTTTTTATCACTTAAAAAAAACAGGGTTGAGGTATCTCCAGAAGGGAGAAATTCTGTCTCAGCTTCAGTCCATGTATGCAGAGTCCCATCCTTGTCATGATCTTCCTGCCTACAGATGCCAGCTTTGAACTATGCCTTTGAGTTTGAGCCTGCCCATGATCTTGCATTCTGACTTCCTGCTCCATAGATTTTGGAGTTGCTTAGCCAAGTTTTGCAATCATATCAGTCAATTCTTTATAATAAATTTCTTAAATAATAATGCTTCTCCTATGTGTTGTGTTTCTCTGTTTGAACACTGATAGAAGTTATAGTTATAGTCTATATTCTTCACCTGAAGAGTTCCTTATGATAAATTAGGCTTTAAAAAACAAGTTACAGAATAATATGTTTGGTATAATTTTTGTAAGTAATTTTTTTGAAAATTCTTATGTGTGTATATGTTTATATGAACATAAGTATGGAACTAGGCATACCGAATTTATACTGATTATCTCACACAGCATAGGAGTGACAGAGAAGGGAAAATAATTCTAAAATTTATTACATTTTAGTATGTGTTAAATGGTTATTATGGCCATGTATTTATTTTATAATTAGAAAGTAAAAACAAAATTATGATAAATTTATGTGGCAGCCATAAAAATAATGATTAAAAATATTAACTGACATAGGGAAATGCTAATGATATGATTTTAAGTGCAAAATAAAGATATAAAATTAGAACTATTCATCATGGAGAGGTAGTTTGGGGGAGACAGAAAGAATCAGCAATCCTAGTCCTATTTTTTTTTTTATTTAGACATATTTACAACACATAGGAAGGAAATATATGAAAATTTTTATAAAAGTTATCTCTCTCTGGGTAGAATGCTCTTGTGTTATTTTTATTTTTTCTTGTATTTTTCTGTTTTTCCCCAAAATTGCCTAAATAAAAGTGTTATTATAATTAGAAAAAAATAATGTTTTCAAAAAGATAACCATAGGTCTGTCAGAAAGTAATTTCTGTAGCCCCATCCACTTTGCTGCAAATGGCAAGATTTCATTCTTTTATTTCATTCTTTTTTTACTGTTGAGTAATAGTCCATTGGTGGGTGTAGCTATAGAGTCTGATGCTAAGCAAAATAAGTCAGAGAAAGACAAATACCATGTGATTTCACTCATGTGGAATTTAATAAACAAAACAAATGATCATAGGGGAAAATAAGAGAGTGGCAAACCAAAAAACAGACTCTTTATAGAGAACAAACCAATTGTCACCAGAGGGGAGGTCATCGGGCAGATGGGTTAAATAGGTGATGTGGATTAATGGGTGCACTTGTGATGAGTATGAGGTACGGTATGAAAGTGCTGAATCACTAAATTTTACACCTGAAATTAATATTATGCTGTATGTTAACTAACTGGAATTTAAAGAAGAACCTAAAAAAATTAAAAAAATAAATTAACTTCTGGAAGCTTTTCTATTAGAAGCAGATTCTTAAAGTTACATGTTATTAGGGCATTGTGTGGGAGATATCATGGTGGAATCAGAGGGAATGGTGGGGATCTTCCAGTTCATCTAGGGTCTACATAAAGCATACTAAGACAATTCCTTTAATAGCTCTAACAACCTAAGTGGTATCAGAGGCTGCTGCTGCCTACCATCGAGAGAAGCAGTCAAGTAGCATTTATGTACAACTCCACATCATGTCCCATTGCAGTGCTCGTATGTTAAAAGCAATTTGACTTCAGTGGGACTCAAAGTGAATTATTAATGTGCACTCTACCCCAAACCTAAGGAAAAGACTAGGATTAGACTAAGCAGTGTCTTTCTGATCATCCTTCCTTATCTTTCAACCATTTAAATCACCGACACTGAAGGACAGAAGAATCCATTTGCATCAGGATTCAATGGGTAGGCCCATTTTTCTAGAGGCATTTTATACCAGCTTGAACATACAAGTGTTTTAATATAAAATTCCACTCTCATTAAGGATGGGCAAAAACAGAAACTGTGTCTTCTCAGGGAATTACAAAGCCTGGCTGTTTGGTATTTTATGCCAAAATGGCAGGACCATGAGCAAGAGACCAGATAGTACTTTGTAAACCACAAAGCTATAGTCAAGGGGACCTAAATCCCACATTTGGAAAGCACCATTAAAACTCTCTCTACTAATTATATACTCTTTCAAAAAGGGGAACAATTGTTTAAAGCCAAAAATGTATGGTTTAGTGGGACTCTAAATCATGCAAGTGATCATGGTTTTAGACCCAGTTATATTTTCTACCTTAAATACTTTCTTACTTAAAACACTTTCATACAGACAGTGTGATATATACATGCACATTAATTTTAATCTATGCTCTCAGGGCATTTACTTAACATCTGACATGCCCTAATCTGGTATACACACTGAAGAGGTGATTTGTTAACACATTAAACACCATTTTCAGTGGTAAAATTAATGTTATTCAAGATGTGTACTAGCCACAAATGTCTTACAGGCTCTTTAGCCTTCATAAGAACTGGGCATAAAAATCCAGTGAGCCCCATAGCCTGTACCCTTCAGAAGGAAGCCTCAGGTCAAGATTGAAAACAGGTGCTATGCTTTGTCCCCCATCAGAGGATTTTGTCACCAGATTCTTACTAGAAAGTTAGTTGAATGTTGTTGTTATATCACCAACTCTTCATTGACTAACCTTTACACAAAAGATGCTGCCGTGTATCTAAGAACAGAACTGGGACTTCATTGAGATGATCGGACAGGTTGTATGACTGCTTTTGTGTTTGTTTGCTAATGTTTGTATGTTTGGGAGAATTGAGGTTGAGGTTTGCTTTCAGTGTAATACCTTTATCTAGTCAAGAGACTGTAAGGGAGGCCAAATTATAACTCTCATTTAACCCTGACT
Organism: Neofelis nebulosa; assembly: GCF_028018385.1. Lineage (NCBI taxonomy): Eukaryota > Metazoa > Chordata > Mammalia > Carnivora > Felidae > Neofelis > Neofelis nebulosa. Next base: position 52,494,197 of record NC_080800.1, read on the forward strand.
AGTAGAAACTACTGGTATCTGCCAAAAAGGACCTGATAATAGGAAACCACCAAAGTGGATTAGGTCAGTTTGCAACAGAAGTCTTCCATCTGTTTCTAGAAAAATGAAAACTAATTCAATTCCTCTATGTTCTTCATAGCCATATTCTTCTTTCTCCTCTCAGGTCACTTACCAATTTTTTCATCTTCCTGTACCATTTTTCTCTCTTCTCTGAAAGCCCTAAGCCAGCGTATCTTCTCCTCCAGCTTCTTGGCAAAGAATAGATGTATCTCCTCAGTCTCCTTGTTGTGAAGCTTGAAGGCATTTTTCATGCTGACATTAAAGTCATCATCTCTGCCATCTTCAATGTCAACTACCTCATATTTATCCATGTCAATGCGGCCTTTGTAGTACAGGATGTCTCTTCGGATCAGGTCCTAGGTGGGAAGGAAGAAAAGGCTTTATACTGGAGGTATGTGGACAGTAGGTACCAGGACAGATGGCACATGGGCACAGTAGGACGTTAAGACTTCCACTGATTTGAAGTACTAATAGGGGTTATTTTGGTCAAATTTAGGCAAGCTAGTTTAGCATTATGACATTGACAGGTTGGTTAGAAGATGCTCTTACAGAAAACCTTTGTCCTACATCCAAAAACTCTCAGACTCCAGTATCAATCCTTATATGTGTTTGTAAGACTCTGATGGGAAGTAAGAAGCAGTAAGCCACACAAGCATTGCTAGCATAGGCCTTTTCTTTTCCAAAATATTTGCAAGCCTTCTAGAAGTATGAAATAAGCTGGATGGTTGCCTGGGGTATACTTAGGAATTCAAGCCAGCAAGTGAGACCTACATATCAGAGTGGGTATGAGTGGTTAAGAATAGCAAGGTGGCCACAGCCTGTGCTGGCCAGGAAAGATTACATGGAGAGGGTTGAACACTTTGTACTCCGGGGAATTTTGGAGAAGGCCTAGTCTGGCAGGAGAAATGGGGGTAAGATTGAATAAAAAGCTTCATATATTGACGAATAAATTTCACAAATCTTATTGCATGAGAAAAATAAAAGTTATAGATGGATACAAACAGTATATTATCTTTTATTATTGTTGTTTTACTCTCTGGTATACAGAATTGGATTAATACTCTCAGTCCAGGAGACAATAATCATTAGTCCATACAAGGTACTCTTATTTCTCTAAGTATTTACTTACTTTTAATAATATATTAAGTTTTGGTGAAACTGCCACCAAAAGCTATGATGCCACAGCAACCTTAAATCCCACACTCAATCATTCCCCTGGTTACTTTTGCATAGAGTTTTATCTCATCTACATATATTACACTTACATAAGGTTTAAACAGCTACAAAGAAATGCCACATAATGTTTAGAGATACAGAAATTATATAAAAAATATGACAATGACACAGGCCAAATTCAAGAGAGTACAGAGAGGAGAATGGGAAAATGGAAGGAAGGAAAAGGGAGGGAGCAGAGAAGGAGAGGGGAAAGAATGTATTTGTAATGAATTATTTCTTAAGTTGGATAGTAAGTACATAGGTGCCCATTATATTATTTTGTATCTTTTTGAATGTGATATTTCATAAATTAAAAAAAAAAAGAAAAGAAAACCATAGAGATGGATGATATGACTTGTGGACCTGTGGCATGTAAAGTATAAGTGTCTTTCTGCCCTCACCCTCTTAGCACTGCCCTCAGCTTCCCCTGAGAACACATCTGCTGGGACGTGTGGTGTGGCTGAGTCTGGCCAAGGAGGGCTCATGAGCCCTATCCTGATGGATGTCTTCACTGGCCAACTTGTTCTCACAAACTCTCCCTCCTGTCTGCCTATATATGGCCTTTAGACAATTTGACAGAATCAGAAATGCTCATTAACTTTTATTAACATTATACAGTTTGGTTAAACTACTCCCATTCTGCTGAATTGCCTTGCATGCCTCACTTCTCAGCTGCAGGCTACCTGCAAAGAATTTGCTTTTACAATCCTAACTCTTCACAATGTAGGGTAAACTGGGCTTTTTCGTATGTCTGGGGAAGGCTGTCTTGAAGAATTCCCAACATAGTTCTGTCAATCTTCGAAGACCCAGGCTGTGAAATATAGGTGTTGTTGAATTGCTTTGCAAAAAACAACCTCCACATTGTTCTTTTTCCTCCCATAATGATTGTGCATATAAATAAGCTGTGAGTATAGATGGGTTCTGATCTGTTGGGTTCCACTGGCATCAAGTTGACAAGAGAGAAAAAGGTCAGCTATACAGAGTGGGCCAGTTTTGCTCCAAGCTTGCTTCAGAGTCTGGGTTTCTTTTACCATGCTCAAAGTGGACAAGGTCAGTCCTGGACAAAAGGATGGGGTGGTTGCCATGTGCAGACTTTCACAATCCTCAAGAACACTTTGTGAGACTTATGGATAAACAGTGGGCCCTGTCAGTCTAATCTAACTATAAAAGCAGGACAAGCTAAGGAGAATGGCTTGATGTGACCTAGTTTGATCTCATAAAGGCCTGAAACATGCCTTACAATACTTAATACAGATACACATAGACCTGAGAAGCCAGGTCTGGACCACACAGCTAATAGGTGGATGCCTACCTGACTAGAACATAGGAAGCTTTAACCTCCCTTCTATTCCCAATTTCACCTGTGAGACAAGGGAACTGAAGAACTCAATAAAATCTGCTTTTAGCTCCCTTTCCTGCTTCTATTTTCACTAGGACCTGTATCCCCACCTCACTTTACACATGCCTTGTAATGCAAACAGCATATGCACTCCTTGTAAGGGACAAGGAGTTAATGAATTCTCTAGAATAAGTAACATTTAAGAAATGACAAGGACAGAATGACTGGACAGCTATTATATGCGTATTCCAGACAACTGTAACTAGACATCTCAATGCCAAGGCCCCCCGTCTCCAAGGAATAATACCTGGGCCCTCATCTTTGTTCTAACTGGTACCTGAATGCCTTAGAGGACACATAAACCTCAATAACCGCCCCCAGACCCTGAACAAAGATGAGACTCCCCCCTTTCCTTTTGAGTTTCCCAGACACTCTGTATCTGCTCTATATTGTATATATATATATATATATATATATATATATATATATATATATATATAAAATCATCAATAAACTTTGCTTTCACCCTCCTGCTGGCTCACATTTGATTTCCATCATTTGCGAAGCCAAGAACCCTCTTGGCTGATCCTGCAGTACCCCTTCAGGTCTCTGGACCCAGCCTGCCAGCATCATCTGCAGCTTTCTTTGTCTCTGAGTTGGTGTGTCATAATCATTGTCAGCTTTAAAAACCTTTACTGGTTTCCAAAAAAAAATGGAAAGAATTTATGTGATCTTGGAGCTAAATTAAAAGCATCAACTGAAACTCCTATTGTTTCTTTAGGTATTTAAGGATAACAAGAAACTTGAGAGAATTCTGTTTCTGTGGTAGGGAAGCAAGACTAGAGATGTGTGTGGTTAAGGTTCTCCTTTTGCCTGCTCTTTCTAGCTCCCTAGAGGGTTGAACATGCGTGTTCAGGCATCAGCTTAGTCATAAACTCAGGTGTAGGAATGTGATAGGATTCATTAAGAATGACCCACTGTTCAAAAATTCCCATCAGAAATGGTAGCTAAGTCCAAAAAGCAGCATGTAACATGCACAAAAAGAGTGTGAGTTAGAGTGTAAAGCCCTGGGTTTGAGTTTTATCTGCTTAACCTGCTAGCTGTGGTTTTGGGCAAGCCATTTTATCTCTCTGAACTTCCAATTTTCTCAACTATGAAACTAGAAAAGTCATCCTTACCTTGTAAAATTGTTGTAAATCTCAAATCTCAACATGCAGCTTCCAGGTCATGAGGCCAGCCTTGTCTGATAAATATGGTGCTGAGCTTTCTTGCTCCCCAACTGATATTTTGTAGGCCTTTAAAATTCCTTTTTGATAAACCTAAAAATCTCAATGCCTCTTTTAGTTCATTTAAATTTTCAAAATAAGTTAAATATTGTGACAAAGAAATAAAGCAAAGGCAACTGAATATTTTAAAACATATAGCTACACCATTGTCCTTGGAAATTCCATATATCCTTTCAGGGTGGGGGTTGTCACAGATCTATACATAGGCTCATACTAATGTGTCCTCCCTGCCCCCAACAATACCTCCTATTCCAATTGTTCTAGCCTTCATGGTCAAATTTACACATTCTTCCTCCTCAAAGAAGCCTTCCCTGACTGCCTTCTCTAGCTCGTCACTGTGGTTTCCTTTCTCTGAATGCTAGCAGTTATTATGAAGACCCTTACACAACTTACATTCAGCCACCACACTGCTGAGTTGCATTAATTCTGTTTCACAGCTTTTAGTCTGTCCATTTAAGCTGTGCCCAATAGTTCTTCCTTGCTTTTGCCTTACTGAGGGGTTGTCCAGGGGAAGACAGATGGCAAAGCCTCAGAAATGTCTCTGCTCAGCTTCTGCACATGGCAAGAGGACAAAGCCCTCCTGAGCCCTGGTTGCCTGAGGTCCTATTGGGACCAGGCTGCCCAAAAGTCACTTGTTAATGATTGTCTGAGTGCTTTCATAGGGTCACAATGAATAGGTGCTTGGTACAGATGTTATTTGGTCATCACAAGTTCCCTGCCTAAATGGGATAGTTGCTAATAGGATGCCAGTCTTCCTCCTTTTCCCTTACACTCATCCAAGTTGGAAGATATTAAGGGAGCCAGTGCTTCTCCAGAAGGACCCTGGCAGTCTGCAGACAAGCACCAAGCCTAGCCATGGATCCAGCAAGGAGCCTATCCAAGTCTCTGATATTACATAATTCAAATAGCTGGGAGAAGTTTGAATTTGGTCTCACTGGGTATTCATGGGGTTTATTAAGACACTGTAAAACATTTTGTATAAATGACAGATGCTGCAATCTGGGGCCTGTAACTCTTAAGGATTGCTGCCTCTCTTACTTGCTTGTCAGTAAAGTCTTCCCTCTTTAGAGAGGGACCCTATTTACTCCCCACCACTAGTCTGGACCACCCTGGGATTTCTCTCCAGATCTTGAGGAAGGCATGGACAGGACTTATATTTCTCATTATTATATTCCAATATCTAGAGTACATTCTTAATAACAAAATAATAACAGCAACAACAATGGCAGCAGTCAACACTTAGCATATATCATGTGCCAGACACTATTTCAAATGCCTTGCATTTCCCCCCAGCTTTATTGAAGCCTATTTGACAAATAAAGATTATATATACTTAAGGTATACAATGTGATATTTTGATATAGGTATATGTTGTGAAATGATCATGATTATCAAGCTAATTAGCTTATCTATCATCTCATATGGTTATTTGTGTGTGATGAGAACACAAGATCTGCTTTCTTAGCAAATTTCAAGTATACAATACAGTATTGTTAGCTATGGATACCATGTTGTACAATAGCTCTCCAAAATTTATTCATCTTGCATAACAAAAAGTATTTTACTCTTTGACCAATATCTCTCCATTTCCCCCACCCCCACCAGCCCCTAGCAACCACTATTCTACTCTCTGCCTTTGACTTCAACTGCTTTAGATTACACATGTAAGTAAGAGCATATAGTATTTACCTTTCTTTGTCTTATTGTTTTAGTATAATATCCTCTAGGTTGATCCATGTTGTCACAAATGACAAAATCTCCTTTTTTAAGCTAATATTACACAGTGTGTGTGTGTGTGTGTGTGTGTGTGTATCACATTTTCTTTATGCATTCATCCCTTGACAGCTAAATGCTTTGCATTTATTAACTTAAATAATCTTCACAAAAATCCTACAAGGTACATACTGTTGTAGCCCCATTTTATGAGGATATGTAGACATAGAACTGTTAACTTACCCAGAAACAAAAGCTACTAAATGGTAGACTTGGTCTTTGAGTCCATATTACCTGGCTCTAAACTCTGTGCTTGTTTGGGGAGCCTGGGTGGCTCATTCAGTTTCCCTCTCTCTCTAAAGCTCCCCCACTCTCATTCTCTCTCCCAAAAATAAACAAACATTAAAAATGTTTAATAAAAAAATGTAATATATGTCTGTTTAATCACTGTATATACTGCCTCCCAACAAAGATTTGCTGAATGAATGCGTACTAACACCAAATAAACAGTAATAGTATCAATAGCTAGCATTTACTAAGTACTTACTATGTGCCAGGCACTGCAAATGTATTGTTTAATTTAACCCTCACAGCCTCTCTTCTATATAGATACCATTATTATTTCCAGTTTGCAGATGAGGGGATAATACTAGGCACAGAGAATTTGTCCAAGGTCATACGGCTCATGGAAAAAAGGTAATTGGTGCACTTTCATCTGGCCCTAGAACCCATGCTCTTAACACTATACTTCATTACTTCCCATTACCTCAGGTGATCCTCCTCAAAGCCTCCTGAGATGAATTCTATCATCAGCCTGATTTGGCACTGAGGAAAATAAGGGGATAAAGTTAAAAAACTGGCCCAAGTTTACAGACAGTAGAGTCTAGGACCCAGGTGTTCTGGTTTCAAATCCCCATCTCCTTTGTGCTCTATCCCCAGTTTCTTTTGCTATTGTTGCATTTCTGAGTTCCAAATGGCTCATCCTCCAAGTCAGGCCCTTCAGTGAAAGAAGAAATGGCCCAACTGCAGAAGTTCCTTGAACTTTCTCCAGCGTTATCATACTCTATGTAATTCCTGATCCTTCCAGAATACAATTAAACCAAAATAAATAACTAGTAATTATGACACAGTGGAAAACAGAGTATGTCCAGGATGGTATAATTAAAAACAAAGAATACAGGGGGAAAAGCTGTTCAGGCCAACTTCAGGCTGTAGGAACATTAGAGGATGCCTGAGGAGAGAGGAAAGGAGATCTCCTCCCCTCCTCAGAAGAAAAAGTAAATTGAAAGGAAAAAAAAAGGAAACAAAAATCCCCAAAGCACCAAATTAACTTCCAGTATAATCATCTAAGGAAGAAAATAACAAAACACATGCATAACTAAACTAACAGGACAATGGGATGCAGAGGAGCATAGACAGCCATCATGGAAGACAAGAAGATAGAAAACAAAGTCTTATTCTAGATTTTTAAAAAGGAAACTGACAAATAGGGAAAATAGCAAAAGTTAAAGAAGCGGTCACAAAATTAGAAACCACTGATGTCTTTCCCCACCTACTATAATGGCCACTTCATTGGGAGCTGGGGATAATGAAGAGGGAGGGGCTTATGCTCCTGAGGTGGCCATCTCATTCAGGAAAGAAGGGGTTGGGGTTACCTTCTTGCAGAGGACCATCTGGTGGTCAAACAGAAAGAAGACCCGCTGCTGGTTGCGGCCATAGGGCTGGTAGATCCAGGCCATCTCCCCAGTGTAGATCAGCTCCGAGCTCCTGTCTAGGATGTCCTCACCCTGGGAAGAACATGTGATAGTGAGAGGCAGCCAGGAAGGAGGGATGGCCCTGTCACCTGCCTGGAAGCACCTAAGGCTGGGCATAGACTAGGGCAGTAGGAGTAGAGAAAAGGCCTGGTGGGAGAGAGGGATAGAGAGAAGGACCCCTGGGAAGTCCCGGAGTTGGAAAGACCCATACTTTTGTTTATCCTGAGGCCAAATGAGCCCTACCACCCAGGACTGCTATAGTCCCTCTATGGCAGCTGCTTTCTAGCACTACAGGCACCAAGGTTCATTCTGGTTCCATGAGGTTCATATTCTCTCTCTCTCTCTCTCTCTCTCTCTCTCTCTCTCTCTTTTCCTCCTCCTCCCTTTTCTCTATGAATTTATCTTTCTATACCAGTCCTAAATGCCAGATCTTGTCTCTTAGTCTCTTTCTTTTACTTGAAGAATAAGCCTAAGCAAATAACAGAAGTTTCTCTGCTTCCCCAATGAGTAAAAGGGGATAGGGGAGGCCAAGAAGGAAACAGTGATAGATGGAGAAAAAGAGAGCACAGTCACTGTCTTAAAATTGTTTTTTTTTTCCTTCTCCCCTCAGTTCACTAAAATATATCGATTAAATAGGAAACTTTACAACCACATGATTCTTTGGTCTGTTATTCACAGCCTGAAATGACTTATCCTCCTTGCTACATAGTAAGACAAAAAAAGTACCAAGACACTTAACTCCTAGCTAATTCAATTCTACAGAGTTTCCAAAGCCCCTTTTTTACAACACCTCTGCTAGCTCAGAGGTATGTGGAGATATATGTCAGATGCCAAGCCAGATTTGTCCCCTATTCTCAAGGAGCTTACAGTCAGTGGAGGAAACTAATGCAGGTATGCACAGAACTCAGGGAATACAAGGCAAACCACAGCAAAGCCCTGGGCATAGGGGTGAATGTTCTAGGACTTATATGAAGATAAGGACAAAGACCAGTGGTCCAGTACTCAGGAGAATTAATATTAGCATCTATATGCATCATAAATTGGGCTACATACTTTCACTCTAAACCTTCTAAGCCACAAGAGAACCCTGGGAGGGAGAGAATTTCTTAATCTCGTTTTATAGTCCAAGGTACAGAGATGTCAGGTGATCAGCTAAGGTCACCCAGCTTGTTATCTAGAGACCCATAACTCAACCCCAATTCTGTGGCTCCAGAAAGTATGCTCACTCTTTCCACTACATTTTGATGTATCTAGGCCGGTCAGTCCCTTCTTTTCTCTGGGTTTCAGTTTTTCCAGATATTAAATGAGCTACATGAGGATGATATCCAAGGCCCTAGCCCTGATACTCTAATTCTAAGATGTCATCTTTGTGCCCAAAAGTTTCAAGTCAAGGTTACAGTAGACCCCATGCATCCCCCCATAAACAGTCAGAACAAATAGGCTAGGCATGGCAGTAGACCAAAGAGAGGGGTAGCTGGAAATGGTGTTCTTGAGCATACCACTTTTTCAGTCTAAGGGATGACAAGGAAAAGGGGAGCTCAGTGGAAATATTTTCTAATAATATAACCTCAAAAAGAAAGTTAAGAGATAGCACTGTGATTCCAAACTCTATTTCATGGGTATCTTGGAACTTAAGTAAACATTCACCCTTGAGAGGCCCACATACTAACAGAACTTCTGGGACAGGAAGCCCACAGGGTGAGGGATTTGTGCAGGACTTTCCTGTTGGGTGGATAAGGAGCTGAGAGTGGTACCAGTCTGCCAGGTCCCACCCTGAGGCAGGCCAGAAGATGTGCCCAGTCCACTTTGAATATGTATAAAGTGAAAAAAGCTATAAAAATGGGTCAGTGCCAAACAAAGTTGGCCAAGATAACATTTTTTTCAGGATGACTTCTTTTTCCTTTTTCAAATTTTTATTTAAATTCTAGTTAGTTAACATATAGTGCAATATTGGCTTCAGGGGTAGAATTCAGTGATTCATCACATACAACACCCAGTGCTTATCATAAGTGCCCTCGTTGATATCCATCACCCATATAGCCCATCTCTCACCCACATCCTTCCAACAATCCTCAGTTTGTTCTCTGTCTTTAGAAGTCCCTCATGGTTTGTCCCCCCCCACCATGTGTTCATCTGTTTTGTTTCTTAAATTCCACATAGGAGAGAAATCATATGTTATTTGTCTTCTCTGACTTACTTATTTCACTTAGCATAATACATTATAGCTTCATCCACATCATTGCAAATGGAAGGATGAATTTTATAATTACACTTGCTAACCTGAGGATGATCGGACCAGGATACCACTCAATATCATCTTGTCCACCTACATAACAGACAGGAGCATTCTAGTTCTTTTTTTAAGTACTTGCCACACATAATTCCACTAAGAAAAAAAATAAGAAAGAGGAAGAAAGAAAGAAAGAAAGAAAGAAAGAAAGAAAGAAAAGAATAAACTTGCCACACATAATGCCACCAAGGGAAAAAAAAACAAGAAGGAAAGAAAGAAAGAAAGAAAGAAAGAAAGAAAGAAAGAAAGAAAGAAAAGAAAGAAAGAAAAGACAAGGAAGGAAAGACAAGGAAGGAAGGAAGGGAGGAAGGAAGGAAGGAGAGAGGAAGAGATGGAGGGAGCGAGGTTGGGAGAGAGAGAGTGAGAGAGAGAGAGAGAGAAAGGGAAATATACTCCTGTGCTCACCAAGCTGATTGATACCAGGCAACTCACATATCCTCTCTGTGTGTTGGTTTCCTTATTTCTACAAAAAATGCAATCAAAACGATATAAAACACATGTAAAGAATATTACTAATTGAGCTTCAAGTGGAGCTTGACTCTGCAAAGGCTGTAAGTCCAGAGGGAGAGAGAAGTCCATCTTGTTCCTGGCTTGGTCAGTCTCCAAAGAAAGAGGAAAGAAGAGCACCAGAAACTCCAGACTGGTGCTGGCTGAAGCCAAGTCCTGCCAATTCCAGCCAATTCCAATGCCATAAAGGGTCAAATTGTGCCAAGGTAGGGTCGCAATGTGGCTGTGCTACACTGAGTTTCCTAATCCTTAAAATGAGGGTAATAACAGGGGCACCTGGGTGGCTCAAGTCTGTTAAACATCCGACTTCAGCTCAGGTCATGATCTCATGGTCTGTGGGTTCAAGCCCTGTGTCACACTCTGTGTTGACAGCTCAGAGCCTAGAGCCTGCTTCAGAGTCTGTGTCTCCCTCTCCCTCTGCCCTTCCCCACTCACGCTCTCTCTCAATCTCTCAAAAATGAATAAACATTAATAAAATTAAAATGAAAGAACACGGAAGATGGCGGCATAGGAGGACGCTCGGTTCACCTTGTCCTGCTGATCACATAGATTCCACCCACATCTGTCTAAATAACCTGGAAAACCACCAGAAGACTAGCAGAAAGGACTCTCCGGAGACAAGCATAGACAAGAGGCCCACGGAAGTGGATAGGAAGGGTGGAGAGGCAGTGCATGCTACACGGACTGGCAGGAGGGAGCTGAGGCGGTGGAGGGGTAGCCCACCCAGCAAGGCAGAGCCACAGAGTCTGGCTTGCAAAAGCGGAGGGGTTGGACTCTTTGAGTTCTGACAGCCAGCAGGACTTAACATCTGGAATGTTAAAAGTCAATGGCTCTGCTCTTGGAGAGCGGGGAGGGCAAGAGTGCACTGGGAGGGAGAGTTGTTGAGCCCTGGAAGACAGAGCTCACCTCGGTGGGGAACAAAGGCACTGGCAAGTGCCATCTCCCTCTCCCATCCCCCAGGGGAAACCCCAATCCCTGTCATGGAACTTGCTCCCACTGCGCAAACACTCAAAGCTGTGCTTCTGTGGACCCATCCTTCCGACGGATCTGCCTCCCTCCCAGTGCTGCCGGGCCCCTCTGAAAGGGGACCACCTAAGGCAAAGCCAGCTAAGCCTGCCCCTCCCACCACTGTGCACCTTGCAGATCAACCCCGGATAATACCCCAGATCGCATGAAAGCATCATCACAAGCCTGGCAGTGTGCAAGTAGCCCAGAGAGGGGCCACACCACTCCACAGTGAGTCCTGCCCCTGGGAGATGGGAAGATAAGGTACACACCATTCTGACTGTGTCCCCAGCAGTGGGCTGGGGAAAGACATCCAGTCTGACTGTGGCCCCACCCACCTACACAAGTTACTCCGGACAGTACAGGGGCGGTGCCCTGCATCTTGGAGACACCCCAGGGACTACCCAAAATGACAAAATGGAAGAATTCTCCTCAAAAGAAACTCCAGGAAGTATGGACAGCTAACAAATTGATCAAAAATGACCTAAGCAATATAACAGAACAAGAATTTATAATAATAGTCATAAAATTAATCACTGGGCTTGAAAAAAGCATAGAGGACAGCAGAGAATCTATTGCTACAGAGATCAAGGGACTAAGAAGTAGTCATGAGTAGCTAAAAAATGCTATAAATGAAGTGCAAAATAATAGAGGTGGCCATAGCATGGATTGAAGAGGCAGAGGAGAGAATAGGTGAAGTAGAAGATAAGATTATGGAAAAAGAAGCTGAGAAAAAGAGAGATAAAAAAATCCAGGAGTCTGAGGGGAGAATTAGAGAACTAAGTGATGCAATCAAACACAACAATATCCGAATCACAGGAATTCCAGAAGAAGAAGCGAGAGAGAAAGGGACTGAAGGAGTATTTGAACAAATCATAGCTGTGAACTTCCCTGATCTGGGGAAGGAAAAAGGCATTGAAATCCAAGAGGCACAGAGAACTCCCTTCAGACGTAACTTGAATCGATCTTCTGCATGACATTTCATAGTGAAACTGGCAAAATACAAGGATAAAGAGAAAATTCTGAAAACAACTAGGGATAAACACGCTCTAACCTACAAAGGCAGACCCATAAGACTAGTGGCAGACCTATCTACTGAAACTTGGCAGGCCAGAAAGGAATGGCAGGAAATCTTCAATGTGATGAACAGAAAAAAATATGCAGCCGAGAATCCTTTATCCAGCAAGTCTGTCATTCAGAATAGAATGAGAGATAAAGGTCTTCCCAACAAACAAAAACTGAAGGAATTCATCACCATTAAACCAGCCCTACAAGAGATCCTAAGGGGGATTCTGTGAGTGAAATGTTTCGAGGACCACAAAGTACCAGGGACATCACTACAAGCATGAAACCTACAGACATCACAATGACTCCAAACCCATATCTTTCTATAATAACACTGAATGTAAATGGACTAAATGATCCAACCAAAAGACATAGGGTATCAGAATGGATAAAAACAAAAAACAAACAAACAAACAAACAAACAAGATGCATCTATTTTCTCTCCACAAGAGACTCTTTTTAGACCTGAGGACACCTTCAGATTGAAAGTGAGGGATGGAGATCTATTATGCTACTGGAAGTCAGAAGAAAGCTGGAGTAGCCATACTTATATCAGAGAAACTAGACTTTCAATTAAAGGCTGTAACAAGAGATGAATAAGGGAATTATATAATAATTACAGGGTCTACACATCAGGAAGAGCTAACAATTATAAATATCTATGTGCCAAATATGGGCTCCCCCAAACATATAAAACAATTAATCACAAACATAAACAACCTTCTTGATAAGAATGTTGTAATTGCAGGGGACTTTAATACTCCACTTACAACAATGGATAGATCATCTAGACACAGGACCAATAAAGAAACAAGGGCCCTGAATGATACAATGGATCAGATGGACTTGACAGATATATTTAGAACTCTGCATCCCAAAGCAACAGAATATAATTTCTTCTAGAGTGCACATGGAACATTCTCCAAGATCACATACTAGGTCACAAAACAGCCCTTCATAAGTATACAAGAATTGAGATCATACCGTGCACACTTTCAGACTACAATGCTATGAAACTTGAAATAAACCACAGGAAAAAGTATGAAAAACCTCCAAAAGCATGGAGGTTAAAGAACACCCTACTAAAGAATGAATGGGTCAACCAGGCAATTAGAGAAGAAGTTAAAAATATATGGAAACAAATGAAAATGAAAAGACAACAATCCAAACGCTGTGGGATGCAGCAATGGCAGTCATGAGAGGAAAATACATTGCAATCCAGGCTTATCTCAAGAAACAAGAAAAATCCCAAATACAAAATCTAACAGCACACCTAAAGGAAGTAGTAGCAGAAGAACAAAGCCACCCCAAACCGAGCAGAAGAAGAGAGATAATAAAGATCAGAGCAGAAATAAAAAATACAGAATCTAAAAAAAAAACACAAAACTGTAGAGTAGATCAATGAAACTAAGAGATGGTCTTTTGAAAAAATAAACAAAGTTGATAAACCTCTAGCCAGGTTTCTCAAAACGAAAAGGGAGAGGACACAAGTAGATAAAATCATGAATGAAAAAGGACTTATTTCCAATTATTACTTATTACCAATTATTACCTTATTATCAGGGAATACTATGAAAGATTATATACCGGCAAACTGGACAACCTGGAAGAAATGGACAAGTTCCTAAGCACCCACACACTTCCAAAACTCAAACAGGAAGAAATAGAACACTTGAACAGACCCATAACCAGCAAAGAAATTGAATCAGTTATCGAAAATCTCCCAACAAATAAGAGTCCAGGACCAGATGGCTTCCCTGGGGAATTCTACCAGACATTTAAAGCAGAGATAACACCTATCATTCTCAAGCTGTTCCAAAAAATAGAAAGGGAAGGAAAACTTCCAGACTAATTCTATGAAGCCAGTATTACTTTGATTCTTAAACCAGAGACCCAGTAAAAAAAGAGAACTACAGGCCAGTATCTCTGATGGATACGGATGCAAAAATTCTCAACAAGAGAAGAGCAATTCGAATTCAACAGCATATAAAAAGTATTATTCACCATGATCAAGTGGGATGCATTCCTGGGATGCAGGGCTGGTTCAACATTCTCAAATCAATCAATGTGATACATCACATTAATAAAAGAAAAGAAAGGAACCATATGATCCTGTCAATCAATGCAGAAAAAGCATTTGACAAAATCCATCATCCCTTCTTAATAAAAACCCTTAAGAAAGTCGGGATTGAAGGAACACACTTCAACATCATAAAAGCCATTTATGAAAAGCCCACAGCAAATATCATCCTCAATGGGCAAAAACTGAGAGCTTTCCCCCTGACATCAGGAAAATGATAGGGATGTCCACTCTCACCGCTGTTGCTTAACACGGTGTTGGAAGTTCTAGCGTCAGCAATCAGACAACAAAAGGAAATCAATGCATCAAAATTGGCAACGATGAAGTCAAGCTTTCACTTTTTGCACATGACATGAGATTATACATGGAAAACCCGATAGACTCCACCAAAAGTCTGCTAGAACTGATACATGAATTCAGCAAAGTCGCAGGATACAAAATCAATGTACAGAAATCAGTTGCATTCTTATACACTAATAATGAAGCAACATAAAGACAAATAAACTGATCCTATTCACAATTGCACCAAGAATCATAAAATACCTAGGAATCAACTAACCAAAGATGTAAAAGATCTGTATGCTGAAAAGTATAAAAATCTTATAAAGGAAATTGAAGAAGATATATAGAAATGGAAAAACATTCCATGCTCATGGATTAGAAGAATAAATATTTTAAAATGTCAATACTACCCAAAGCTATCTACACATTAAATGCAATCCCAATCAAAACTGCACCAGTGTTCTTCTCGAAACTAGAACAAGCAATCCTAAAATTTGTATGGAACCACAAAAGACCACGAATAGCCAAAGTAATTTTGAAGAAGAAGACCAAAGCGGGAGGCATCACAATCCCAGACTTTAGCCTCCACTACAAAGCTGTAATCATCAAGACAGCATGGTATTGGCACAAAAACAGACACAGAGACCAATGGAATAGAATAGAGACTCCAGAACTAGACCCACAAAATTATAGCCAACTAATCGTTGACAAAGCAGGAAAGAATATGCAGTGGAAAAAAAGACAGTCTCTTTAACAAATGGTGCTTGGAGAACTGGACAGCAACATGCAGAAGAATGAAACTCGACCACTTTCTGACACCATTTACAAAAACAAACTCAAAATGGATAAAGAACCTGAATGTGAGACAGGAAACCATCAAAACCCTAGAGGAGAAAGTAGGAAAAAAACCTCTGTGACCTCAGCCGTAGCAATTTCTTACTTGACACATCCCCAAAGGTAAGGGAATTAAAAGCAAAAATGAACTATTGGGACCTCATGAAGATAAAATGCTTCTGCACGTCAAAGGAAACAATCAACAAAACTAAAAGGCAACCAATGGAATGGGAAAAGATATTTGCAAATGACATATCGCAGAAAGGACTATTATCCAAAATCTATAAAGATCTCACGAAACTCCACACCTGATTGGGGCGCCTGGGTGGCGCAGTCGGTTAAGCGTCCGACTTCAGCCAGGTCACGATCTCGCGGTCCGTGAGTTCGAGCCCCGCGTCAGGCTCTGGGCTGATGGCTCGGAGCCTGGAGCCTGTTTCCGATTCTGTGTCTCCCTCTCTCTCTGCCCCTCCCCCGTTCATGCTCTGTCTCTCTCTGTCCCAAAAAATGAATAAAAAACGTTGAAAAAAAAATTTTTAAATAAAAAAAAAAAGAAACTCCACACCTGAAAAGCAAATAATCGAGAGAAGAAATGGGCAGAAAACATGAATAGACACTTCTCTAAAGAAGACATCTAGAGGGGCGCCTGGGTAACTCAGTCGGTTGAGCGACTGTCTTTGGCTCAGGTCATGATCTCACGGTTTGTGAATTTGAGCCCCGAGTCGGGCTCTGTGCTGATAGTTCAGAGCCTGGAGCCTGCTTCTGATTCTGTGTCTCCCTCTCTCTCTGCCCCTCCCCCACTCATGCTCTGTCTCTCTCTGAGAAATAAACATAAAAAAAATTAAAAAAAGAGGACATCCAGATGGCCAACAGGCACATGAAAAGATGTTCAATGTTGCTCCTCATCAGGGAATTACAAATCAAAACCACACTCAGATACCACCTCACACCAGTCAGAGTGGCTACAATGAACAATTCAGGGGAGTATAGATGCTGGCGAGGATGTGGAGAAACGGGAACCCTCTTGCACTGTTGGTGGGAATGCAAACTGGTGCAGCCGCTCTAGAAGACAGTGTGGAGGTTCCTCAAAAAATTAAAAATGGAACCACCCGATGACCCAACAACAGCACTGCTAGGAATTTACCCAAGGGATATAGGAGTGCTGATGCATAGGGGTACTTGTAACCCAATGTTTATAGCAGCACTTTCAACAATAGCCAAATTATGGAAAGAGCCTAAATGTCCATCAACTGATGAATGGATAAAGAAGTTGTGGTTTATATACACAATGGAATACTACGTGGTAATGAGAAAGAATATAATATGGCCTTTTGTAGCAATGTGGATGGAACTGGCGAGTGCTCTGCTAAGTGAAATATGTCATACATAGAAAGACAGATACCATATGGTTTCACTCTTATGTGGATCCTGAGAAACTTAACAGAAGACCATGGGGGAGGGGAAGGGAAAGAAAAAAGACATTAGAGAGGGAGGGAGTCAAAACATAAGAGATTCTTAAAAACTGAGAACAAACTGAGGGTTGATGGAGTCTAGGATGGAGGGTAGGTAGCGTGATGAGTATTGAGCAACCTGTTGGGCACCCATTGGGATGAGCACTGGGTGATGTATGGAAACCAAGTTGACAATAAATTTCATATTAAAATTAAAATTAGTGTAATAACAGTATCAATCTCATTTGCCTGTTGTGAGGATTATGTAAATTAATACATTAGTGCTTAGGAAAGTACACTTCACACTGTAAGTTCTACAGAATTGCTAGCTATTATCTTGACCATTATTTTGTGCTTTATATCCTGTGTCACACATATTCTTATTAATACAGCAACCCAATAAGGAATGCACTGTTATCACCCAAAAAAAACCAAAGTCAGAGAAATTGGGAGTAATTTCCCCAAAGTTGCAGAATCCAGACCAGAATCCCTCCAAAGTCCATGTTCTAATCACCAAACCACAGTAGAATGGCAATCCTTAGTGGAAGAACCAGCTATGTTGGACAATTTCTGAAGTGAGACTCTCAAAAAACTTGGGTCTGAGCCCAGTATTGCCATCAACTCATTCTGTGCCCTTGAGAAGTAACTTAAACACTCTGTATGTTTTCTCATACAGAAATGAACAATGGATAATATAACAGTTCCCCCTTGGTTCACTTCACATGGCTGCTTGAAAGCACAAATCAGATCACATAAGGAAAATGGCCCTTTCAGAGTTCAAATCTCACCCTTTGCTTCCTCTACCGCACTTGCACTATAAATTACTTTGCCTTGTCCCCCCAAATGCAATCCCATGCCACTCCCACCTCCACCATGGAAATTCTGTTTTATTACATTCTACTAGGATTTTGCACATACTATTCCCTCTGTTTGGAACATATTTTCTCCACTGGAAAACCAAGGGCAAATCTCATTCATCTCAATAGCCCAATGGCCAAGACCCCATATAACAGGCTGATTGTTCTGATGGGAGGTTGTGGCATGAGCAGATCCAGGGAAAAAAGGACAAGGGAAGTTCCATACTTTTCATACAGTTTATTTTCAATACTGCCTATTGACAGGAGGGCAGAGAAAAAACAAATCCAGCCAGCTCCACACTTAATCTCCTGGTCCTAGAAGTGTGTCTCATCAAGCCACCTTTGCTTTTAAATAGATGTTTTTGCTACTTCCATCACATTGGGTTTTTCTGTTTCCTCTGACTGTTTGGATTCAATCGTATAATGGTAAACTGGAACAGGCCTTTGTGTATTACACAAGCAGTCTGTGAAGGTAGGGGTGTCATAACAATTATATACAATTAAGTTCCCAAACATAAGCTGCAAATTTGGGCTTTTGGTAAAAATCTCCAGGGGGGAAAAAGATTAAAAGGAAGCTGTCAGGGATATGTTTCTTCTCCCTTCAAGTAGATCTAATGAGTGGGAAGGGCAGCAATGTGACAGTTCAACAAACATCAGTATCAGAGAAATTAGAAGTGTAAATTTCCCTGAAACTGTAGTCCTTGGAAACAGGTTCTTCTTCCTGCTGCTCCCCTAAGCTGCTCTAAGGCATTGATTATTACTTAGAGATATTGGTAATACTTACTTTTTCATGTAGGTTTTTAAAAAATTTCTTTTAATTTTTATTTAAATTTAAGTTAGTTAACATATAGTGTAACAATGGTTTCAGGAGTACAATTTAGTGATTCATCTCTTACATATAACACTCAGTGCTCAACACAAGTGTCCTCTTTAATGTCCATTATCCATTTACCCCATACCCCTACCCCACACCCCTCCAGCAACCCTCAGTTTGTTCTCTGTATATAAGAGTCTCTAATGGTTTGCCTCCCTCTCTCTTTTTATCTTATTTTTCCTTCCCTTCCCTTATATTTATCTCTTTTGTTTCTTAAATTCCACATGAGTGAAATCATATGATTTCACATTGTCTTTCTCTGACTGACTTATTTCACTCAGCATAATACATTCTAGCTCCATCCACGTTGTTGCAAATGGCAAGATTTAATTCTTTTTTGATCGCCAAGTAATATTTCATTGTGTGTGTGTGTGTGCACGCGTGTGTGTGTGTATAGACATAGACATACATACATATATACTACATCTCCTTTATCCATTCATCAGTCAATGGGCATTTGGGTTCTTTCCATAATTTGGCTATTGTTGAGAGTGCTACTATAAACATTGGGGTGCATGTGCCCATTCAAATCAGCATTTTTATATCCTTTGGATAAATACCTACTAGTGCAATTGCTAGGTTGTAGGGAAGACCTATGTTTGTTTGTTTGTTTATTTATTTATTTATTTATTTATCTTTGAGGAGCCTTCTCCATAATGTTCTCCAGAGTGGCTGCCCCAGTTTGCATTCCCACCAACAGTGCAAAAGTGTTCTCCTTTCTCTTCATCCTTGCCAACATCTGTGGTTTCCTGAGTTGTTAATTTTAGCCATTCTGACAGGTGTGAGGTGGTATCTCATTATTTTGATTTGTATTTCCCTTATGATGAGTCATTTGAATATGGGTAATCCTTTCACTCATCCATTTATTTTTTAGGAGCCCTGGGAGGTAGGGAAAATCAGGGGGTACTTCATGAACTCTAGTCCTCATAGGCTGGCAGGGAGCAGGGATGATAACTAGAGTAGATCAAAATGACCCAGAATATTTATGGAATAAGCTGAGTCAGGTTCAGGTCTGTACATAATAAAAAGCCTCCTATTGTCTAGCCAGATATTCTGATTTAGTGAGTAGGTACCAATTGCCTGTTTGCTGCCAGCCCTCCACTCTATCTCCCAATTCCTCTTCAAAGGACATTAAGCTTTGAAGATTTCCCTTATGACTCTTCTTTTTAATTTAACAAATTAAGCTGTTATTATTATATGGATGTTTTTGGCAGCCACCCTGTTTGTTCAAACATCTGGGGGAGGCAAGGGAATGGTGGAGATAGCAAAATACTGCTTAATTTTCTTGATTTGCAAGGCTTATCTACAGCAGCCCTCAGCAAGTTGGCAGGACCTCTCTTTGCTTGTGTAACTGTTTGGACAGATAGCACATACAAAGAACCTATATCAGGGAACCAGTGAGGTTGGGTCACTTATGTCAATAGCTAGCAAGCCATGGAGTGGACATGTCCTACTGCCTTTTCAGGGTGGTCCTCCAGCACTCATCCACTTTTAGTCATACTAAGATTTTGGATTTTCCCCATGAGTCAGTCTTACTGCCTTGCTTAGTTATGGACCCTTTACTGCAAAAATAAGTCCTTTCAGTATCACAAGAGAAAGCAACTGGGCTGTGGGAAGCAGAACGTTGAAAGAGTATATAGTGCAACAGTGAAAAGAACAGAGAGCGAATCTGGAGACCAGAATCAAATTTCAGCTTTGCCACTGACTTGCTGTGTGGTCTTGGTCAGGAATAGGTGTCTCAGAATTTCACCATCATTATAAGGCATGTGTGTATGTATGTACATGTGTATGCATGCACATATGCATGGCCATGGCCAGAATTGTTGATGGGGAGGGGAGTCCTCTAAAATCCCTGATGACAGACATTCTAGAATTCTTCTAGAAGTCTAGAAGTCTAGAACAGACATTCTAGAAGACTAAATATGACGAACATGACAGAAACCTTAGGCTTGCCCTCTGAAATGTACCCATCAGGATTCACTACAGAAAAATCTTCCTATAAGACAACCCCTCTGGAGCTAGTGAGTTCCACAGTGACCCAAGAATCTGAAAAGGGAACGATGAGGAATTTTTCTTCTTGCCAAATTAGGTGAAGAAGGAATTCACCAAGCAACAGGGTGTCAGTGTTGTACATATGGGCTTGGTTGAGATTTATAGGGCCAATCAATCATGCTAACAAAGAAGGCAGAGAGTAACTACTATCCCATCAATCCTATTCAAAATTGCCTTTTTGCTTCCCACTCCCCACTTCTAGACAAAAACACATGAAATTCCTTCCTAGATGTGGAGTCTTTAAATCATAGTTCAGGGATGCCTGGGTGGCTCAGTCAGTTTAATGACTGACTCTTGATTTTGGCTCAGATCGTGATGTCAGGGTTGTGAGATTGAGCCTTGTGTTAGGCTCCTCGCTGAGTGTGGAACCTGCTTAAAATTCTCTCTCTGACCTCCTCTGTGCCCCTCCCCTACTCTGTCTCTCTCTAAAATAAATAGATAGGTAGATTTAAAAAAAATCTTAAAAAAAATAAATCATACTCCGTGCTTTCAATTTTGGTATTAATGAGGCTCCCTAGATAGGTGGAGGAATTTCAACCTATTATTGGTCCCCCATGGCTCCAGCTTCAAGACTGGAGCCCCAGAGCATATGGAGGAATTATATATTCCAGACACTGGGAAGAGGAAAATATTTCAGTGAGTATGGAGACAACTGCTGCTGAGAACCTCCTCTCATAGAGAGCACCGCAGGGGTAGAGGGAAAGAGGGCTACTAACCAGCCACAATTTCAGTGTGCCTTAGAGTTGGTGTGTTTGCTAGAGGTCATTTGGTCTAGCCTTCTGCCTCTGATCAGGCAACTAGCCAAAGTAAGCCAGATACAAGGGAAGGAGGATCCATGATTCCCTAGTAAGTTTGGGCCAGTGCTGGTTTCCTCTTAGGAGCAATTGTTTCTTTATATAGGTTCATTCTTTTATCTTCGTCTCAAACAATCACTACCATTTTCTACTTTTTATGGGGACATAAAGATTCTTCAAATAGATTTATCTTTCAAATAATACTAAAAAAATATGCCCAATGCTCAGAATTGTGGTGTTTTCCAGCCATCTACATTAAGAAGGATCAGAGGTGGGGCACCTGAGTGGCTCAGTCAGTTAAACATTCGATTTGGTTTCAGCTCAGGTCATGATCTCACAGTTTCATGGGTTCAAGCCCCACATCGGGCTCTGCATGGGCAGTTGGGGATCCTGCTTGGAATTTTCTGTCTCCCTCTCTCTCTGACCCTTCTCCACTCACACTGTCTTTGTCTCTATCAAAATAAATAAATACACTTTTTAAAAAAGGATCAGAGGTAGAAGAATAAAGGAAATTTTTTTTTTCCTAGACTGTGGTAAAATAGCTGTTTGCAGGGCTGATGCTTACTTAATCTCTTTAGAATATGCTAAACTGCTTGAAATTTTAGGGAGCTACTACCTCTCAATCACAGGAAATTATACCTCAGTTGAGGCAAGTGGAACAGGGAACTGGCTCAACTTGTACACTGTGACTATGAAGCTTAATATTGCTGACCCCTCCTTGGTAGCATTTCCAGCCTCTCCCATCTTGGTTATGTTAGCCTGTGGACTGTCAGATTTCACAACTTGGGTCTGAGAGATAAATGTAAAATGTCATTACCCCAGTTCTTTTGGTGGGCAAAAGAGACAAACACTAAATGGTATATTCAACACACATACCTGTGAGTCCTTATAATTCACAGCTCCGTTTCTATTGAACAGAAACCCAAGAACCTCAACAGAGCAATGACATTACAGAAGAAAAAAATCTCCATTTATTTGTTAGGTTGTATATATCCTCTGCAAATGAATATCTAGAAATGAAGGCTTTAGTGACTTCAGCCACTGAAGACTTCCTGAGTTCAGAGAAGTGGCTGTTTCTAATGAAATGGAAGGTTTTCAGGAATTATTTTTATAAGCAGATGATAAAAAAGATAATTTGGTCTGTCAATAGTGCAGGAGTGAGAACCTTGACTTCAAGTGTGCAAGCTTGGGTAGACCTTGTGAAATGTGTCAGGATGAGGTAATCTCACCAATAGAAAAAGAAGTATGTTGATTGGCCTGCACCAGAGAACCAACCTTATAGTCTGTGTGTGGGAGGGAATTAGAACATACTACTTATCCAAGTTTTTATCTGGTGGTGATAAAACTCCAGGGCTGGAAAGAGGCTTGAAAGTCTATTGAGTCAATCCAATTATTTCCTGGCAACACCTAAAGAGATGAACCTTTCATTTATTAATGAAGTGTTGTCTCAAAGATTTCTCCAACCTTCTTATAAAGCCATTGAAGTACACAACACTTCTCAGTAGTAGAAAGTTTTTCCTTGGCTCTAATCTAAATCCTTTCTGCTGCTCTTCATATTTAATTTCTTTTCATCCATCTGTGGCTAAGATGTGATGTTCTAGATGAGCTATCAGACTCTACAATGCCCCTGTTGATAAGGATCCTACCTCCCAGTCTAGGACAGATGCCTGCCACTGGGCAATCTTGTCGATATTCTCCAAACGCCTCTTGCGCTCATTGATCTGCTGAGTCACGTTTCTCATGACAGCCAGAGCAGCTGCCACATACCTGTAGTCACTGTGAAGACACAAAAGTACAAGTTCAGTAAATCAATGTGCTAGAGAACCAACTGTTGGGTACCAACCCTGAAGTCCATTCCTCTCTTCTTACTTAGTAACAGAGCCCTGATTTTCAGATGGAACCCATGCCACATGGAGTAAAAGATTATATTTCCTATATTTCTTATAGTAAGGGGTGATTATGTAACTAGTCCAGTGATAGGTAAATAGAAATTTTGGGCAGAAATTTTCAGAAACCTCCTTTAAGGAAGATAGCATACCCTTCTTTGGCCCTTTCTCAATCCTGATGCTTGGAATGCAGATGTGATGGTTGATGTTCTAGCAGCCATCTTGGACCATAGAGACAAGTTTCCTTCTCCTAGGGATATTATAACATTAATTTGGGAAGAACCCAAGTTTCTGATGACCACAGAGCACCATAGCAGTCATGGACTGCCTACCTGTAGACTTTTTTTTACATGAAAGGGAAATAGACCCCTATCTTTTTTTAGAGCATTATTTTTGTGTCCAGTCTGATATAACCAGTCAAGAATCAAGAAAGCAGCATTATTCATGGCATGGTCCAGAACTTTACCATACTTTCTATCACTTATTTCTAGGGAACTCTGCCAAAAGTCACTGTGAAATAATATCCACTCTTTTCTTCTAGTATGATATAAGGATAGGATGTAGCATAGTGGTTAAGAATAGACTCCAGAGCCAGACTCTTTGGGCTCAAATGCTAGTTTTGTCACTGACTAGTTGTATGGCCTTTGTCAATTCTCACAACTCTCTCAATGACTCAGTTTCCTCATATGTGAAATGGTGATAATTATAGTAGTGTTTGTTGAAGGTTTAGTCATCTATATAAATTGTTTTACTCTTGGTTTATAGTAAAAGTAGCAGTATTATTAATACTAATCAAAGTGCAACCTTTAGGCCTAGTTTCCCGGGACTGTGGATGGCCTACTTGTTGAAAGTTATACCACCCTGGCCAGTTTTCTCTGCTTGTCTGATCTGATTTCCAATCAAATGGCTCCTGTGAAAGGCAGATTAGAAATGATATCCCAGTCATTTGGTGGAGCTTTAATAGACTGAGAGGGTAAGAGGATGAGTTATGAATCAGTCTTAACTAACCTTTACTTTAAAAAAAAGCTGAACATATTTTGTGGTCATTAATCTGCTCACTGTCCCAGCACCAATTTGAAAGAAGAAAGGAGGGGGAAAAAAGATACCCAGTAACATTTCCTTTCCTAAATCTTTGAAGTGTAAGATGGCTGACCAATCATAGGCACAGGGAAGGTAATTCTAACTGCTAAGACAGACATTATGCAGCACCTCCTCTTAGCTGGCCTCCATGTGTTCTCTGAACACCTACCAGACCATAGTCTTCAAATGCTACCTCATTTTATTACCTCCAGTGACCAGATAGTCACTACACCTCCTAATCAGTTTATTCTGCCTCAAGACAACTTTGTTAAAACAACAACAACAACAACAACAACAACAACAACAAACCCTTATTCTGAGCCTTAATAAATGTTAGCTATTATCAGTTTTTCTTCTGGGTCCTACTGCTGACTTATATTGAACTCATGGTTGACTAATGCTTCCTAAGTCTGTTTAAAATATGCTGTCTTGGGGCACCTGGGTGGATTAGTTTGGTTAAGCATCCAATCTTACTGACCAACCAAAGTCATGATTTTGCAATTCATGAGTTCAAGCCCATGTCTGGCTCTGTGCTTACAGCTCAGAGCCTGGAGCCTGCTTCAGATTCTGTGTGTCCCTCTCTCTCTGCCACTCCATGTCCCCCTCTCTCTCAAGAATAAATAAACATTAAAAAAATTTAATATGCTATCTATAAGCTGAATCTCTCTAGGTCTGTCCTTGAACTCTACATCTCCCTCTTACTTTCTTAGACCCAATTATAAAACCTTACATTTGTTCCTGTTATATTTCATCCTTTTACAGTTACTTGCTCCAGCCTATGAGCAATCTATTGGACTCTGTATGAGTATTAAAATTTCTCCCTGGAAAGACTACCTGAGCTTGCCATTTGGAAAGAGAATAGGGTGATAACAGAAAGGGCAGCTGCAGTGTAGAAGATGCTGACATAAATAAGTACCCCTGTACTTTGGGCCCATTTAATGTCTCCCATGCTATTCCTCTTTCTGGTTTGAGGCATCAGGAAAATGACTTAAGCCACTTTTGGGGAGGTAAAACATAAAGCTTTATGTCCAATATGGTATCCGATAGCCACATTTGTTTAAAATTAAATATAATCAAATATTAGTACTTCAGTTGAACCACCTACATTTCTCAGTACTCAATAGCCATGCATGGCCAGTGGCTACTACATTGGACAGAACAGGTATAAAACATTTACATTATTGTAGAAAGTTCCATTGGACAGCACTGGCATGAGAATGCCTATTACCTCTGATTCCATGTACTACCTAGCCATGGATTCATTACTGTCACTCTGCCATACTGTCAGTCAACCTTTGCCATATTTAGCTGGCTGTCTTTCTTACAATGGTTAGAGGGGGATATGTCCCCATTTTTAACCTGCCCCATTAGCTTTAGGAGTGGGTGAGAAAAGAAGTGAATAGTTGTGGTCTTGCCTGAACACTTCGCAGAGCCCCCAGTCCTTCAGAAAAGGTCTGGGCCCAGCTCCTTGATAAGATCTACTGAACAAAGATAGTCTTGTTCCAGATATGTCAGTTAACCTCCCTGTTATATACAGTCTTCCTTCCTGTCAGCTTAAGGAAGGTTGTATGGCTGAGTGGGGACACATCACCCTTCTGCAAGCAAAGGCAGTATTATTATCTACTTATTACTATCCATCCATTGAATCTTATCCCTTAGAGGCCACTCTGACTGCCTGAATTTCAGACCTCCTTATCTGAATACCTATCTGACGAAGGCTTCAAGCTGGAAGCAGCCTCTAATTGACTTCAAATCCAAGCTACTCCGACATGCATTGCAGGAGCTGTCATCTCAATACAGCTTCCTGATAGCTGCCAAAAGAGGTGGCCCCTGGCCTGGGGGTAATGCTGGGCCCAACAGATCACTCTGAAGGAAGACAGTGATTCATGTGCCCTGCCAATGCCTGAGGCACTCTATCAGCACTATGGAACCCAGTACATAGAAAAAGAGGGGGCCAGGGACCCAGAGGGAAAGACGGCCTTGAGACAGGGGTTCTTGTCACAAGGTGAAGGAGCACAGGGATAGCAAGTCCCTTGCAGATATCCTATCTTACTAGACCCCACTAAACCAAATAAGGGCCTGTGGTTGCTTTGGCTTAATAAACTTACATAGCTTTTGGCTATGCTTTGAAATGTCTTTCTGGGGCTCTTAAAAACAATTATGCAACATATAATTTATCTATTAATATCATCAGTCCACAAGTATGATTTTTAGAACCTCCTGCTATATTCCATGAAATAGGTACTCAGAAGTAGGTGAGAGATGAGCTGTAATATAAAAACATTTGAGAAACACTCTTTGAATATCCCGGTTGCTTCTCTGAGATTTAAGTACAATAGTGATTGCTTCTGGTCACTTAGCACCATGAAGTATAACTGTGGAGGTCATTTAGGCTCATGACATCATGGGCTGGTAGAACTGCAAGAGACCTTCCAGACTGGCTAGTTCAATGGTTTATAAACCTTCTTGGGCATGAAAATTATCTGGAGGGCTCTTTACAAAGCTAAGTTCTGAGAACACTGTCCACACTTTGTGTCGCTGCCTTGCCACACATATTTGTTCTCTGGGCCTCAGTCCTTCCAGCCATAAAATGAGAAAATCTGACTAGAAGACCTTCCTTTAAAGGCCTTTACATTTCAGGTGCCATACATATTTTCCATTTTTATTTTTTAAATGTACTAATTTTAGTGGGAGTTCTTCAGTGTCCTATTAGCTCTCACAAGAAACTGTATCCTTAGAAAACGTGGGACCCCATTCTGGCAATGGTCTGTAGTAAGCATTTTAAAATAACATTTAGTCCTTCCAAATTTCATGTCTAATGATGATGCCCACCAATCCCCAGGTAATAAACAGACTTAGGGAGGAGGGAACAGAGTCCTCTTTTGTGAGGTCCTTCACAACCTGCCTCCCTCATAGCCAACAGAGCATGGCAGGCAGAGCTACACTGGTGGTATTCACACACAAAGGGAGAGTCTAGTACTACCACATTTAGATTCAAGTTTGAAATTTGTCCAAGGCTCCAGAGCTATTGATGCACATGACCCATGATTTGCTAAACAAACAACATCAGCTTAAGAATGAACCCAGGGATTGGCTTTGAGATTAACATAAACAAAACCAACTAGCCAATATCCATGGCTTTATGTAACTATGTCTGGAGTCAGCTCCAAGGAAACCAGGCAATGGAGCCAAATGAAAGTAGGAAGTAGAAAAGTAGAAAGTGTGTAGAAAAGTAGAAAGTGGGTCTAATGAGAATTAGAAAGCTAAGGGAAATTGGACAAAGGTCATTTTTCTTCTTGGAGGGTTCATTCGGGAAGACAGCTGAATTAATAAGTCTAAGGTCAGGGATTTAATACTAATTAAAGGCAGATTATAACAAGGCTGAGGGCTTTAGCTCATAAAGTAAAGCATGTGAGGGTGGGGGGTGGTTCACTCATTGTTGGAGATGACTCTCAGCATATACCTTACTGGTAGGTTCATTTGCTGGTAGGTCATTTCCAGTCAGAGAGAGATAAGCTTCTTGGTCATTTTGGGGTTGGTTTTCTTGCAAATACTGAAAAATTGTAAACAAAAAACAAAACAAAAAAACAAAACAAAAACAAATACTTCAGGAGAAGACTCAAGTCTATTTTCCCCCAGTCATGCTCTAGGTCTAAGGGGAAGGTACAGTTGGGATGATTCAGAGGAGGGTGGAAAGGACTAAAGATTACCAGGGATATAGCCATGCAGAAGAAATCTAAGGTGAGAACGAGTTATGTAGGCTGTTATTAGGATATTGAATCTATCAAACAAAGTGGAATAAATAGTTGAGCAATCATTCCATCTGGATTGATTCACTTGGCTAAACTCAGGACTAAGGATCCAGCTGAGCTCCCTGAAGGCAGGGTCTAAGTTGTGTAGTAATGATGATGCATACTGGTTTTTTTTGTGTGTGTATACTGTTTTACAGCTTTATAAGAAACTCTCATAAGTGTTCCCTTGCTTTACACACACAATAACCCTTTGAGGTAAGCAAAAAAAAAAAAAAATCATCATTCCGTTGTGCGGATAAGCTAACAGAAACTCATAAATGGCTAAAAGACATATATTCTTAATAAAGACCAACATGTAGACAAGGATCTCCCTAACTCCTGCTTCCCTCTATCCTTTACCTATGGTCCTGGGCGGTATACTTGAGGAGCTCAGCCAGTTGTAAAGGATACTTGCAGATCTTCTGCACTGGAGTCAAAAGGAATCCATCAATAGCAATGTCGATCATCTGCTGCAAGAGGCGACAAGCCTCAAAGAAGTGCTGGTAGCGGCTGTCCTTCATCAGTTTGGAGAGTTCCATGCAGGCGTCCAGGTGGTTGTTACAGTACTCAGAGTATATCCAGAATCCATCTTGCTATGAGCACAGGAAAAATGGAGAGGAAGAAAAGGGTACTGAGAATTCCAAAGAAGTTTTGGAGAAATGAAAAAAACACATCCTGTCCTTATGTAGAATATTAAAATAACAATATCAATCTTTCCTAAATTGATTCAAAATTTAATAATAGAAATAAAGGAATTATTTGGGAAGTAGACAAACTGTAAACATTTGTATAGAGAAAATAAGTAGGAGTAGTATGAAATTCTATAAAAGAAGGGTATTGATGTGCCACTGGCCCTGACAAAAGTGAAAATACTATGGCAATAAAATTATGGCACTGGATTGTTTATTTTTTCAAGTTTCTATTTTAATTCCAGATAGTTCTCATAGAGCGTTATATTAGTTTCAGGTGTACAGTATAGTGATTCAACAATTCCATACATCACCCAGTGTTCATCACAAGTACACTTCTTAACCCCCATCGTCTATTTAACCTATCCACCCGTCCACCTCCCCTCTAGTAACCATCAATTTGTTCTCTGCAGGTAAGAGTCTGATTCTTGGTTTGTGTCTCTTTTTTTCCTGTTGCTCATTTGTTTGTTTTTTTCTTAAATTTCAAATATGAGTGAAATCATATTGTATTTTTCTTTCTCCTAGATTTTATATCCTTTAGCTTGATCCATGTCTCTGCAAATGGCAAGATTTCATTTTTCATGGGTGAATAATATTCTTTTGTGTGTGTGTGTGTGTGTGTGTGTGTGTGTGCCTATGGTATATATACACCCCATATATTCCTTATCCATTCATCTGTTGATGGACACTTGAGCTGCTTCCATATATTGGCTATTGTAAATAATGCTGTTGTAAATGTAGGGGTGCATATATCCCTTTGAATTAGTGTTTTTGGAATTTGGGGGTAAATATCCAGTACTGTGATACTGGATCATAGGGTAGTTAATTTTAACTTTTTGAAGACCCTCCATACTTTTCCACAGTGGCTGCACCAGTCTGCATTCCCACCAACAGTGCAAGAGGGTTTCTTTTTCTCTACATTCTCACCTATACCTGTTGTTTCTTGTGTGTGTGTGTGTGTGTGTGTGTGTGTGTGTGTTTATTTTAGTCATTCTGATAGGGGTGAGGTGGTAACTCATTGTAGTTTTGATTTGAATTTCCCTGATAAGTGATGTTGAGCATCTTCTCATGTGTCTCTTGGACATCTGGATGTCTTCTTTGAAGAAATATCTGTTCATGTATTCTGCAGATTTTTTTAATTGGATTGTTTGTTTGGATGTTGAGTTGTATCAGTTCTTTATATATTTTGGATACTAACCCTCTATCAGATATGTCATTTGCAAGTATCTTCTCCCTTTTAGGAGATAG
The DNA here is from genome assembly GCF_028018385.1 of Neofelis nebulosa. Lineage (NCBI taxonomy): Eukaryota > Metazoa > Chordata > Mammalia > Carnivora > Felidae > Neofelis > Neofelis nebulosa. Next base: position 52,524,346 of record NC_080800.1, read on the forward strand.
CCTTTTAATTTTGTTGAATGTTTCCTTTGCTGTGCAAAAGTTTTATTTTGATGTAGTCCCAATAGTTTATTTTTGCTTTTGATTCCCTTGCCTCAGGAGATATATATCTAGAAAAATGTTGCTCTGACTGATGTCAGAGACATCACTGCCTGTGCTCTCTTCTAGGGTTTTTTATGGTTTCATGTCTCACATTTAGGTCTTTAATCCATTTTTTAATATTATTTATTTTTAATTGAGAGAGAGAGAGAATGCAAGTGGGGAAGGGGAAGAGGGAGAAAAGGAGAGAGAGAGAGAGAGCATGCGTGAGAGAGAGAACCTTAAGCAGGCTCCACCCTCAGCATGGAGCCTGACACAGGGCTCGATCTCACAACTGTGAGATGACCTGAAACCAAATCAAGAGTTGGACACTTAACCAACTCAGCCAACCAGGTGCCCCAGTCTTATTCTTTTGAATGTAGTTGGCCAATTTTCCCAACACCATTTGTTGAAGAGACTGTGCTTTTCCCATTGGATATTCTTTCCTATTTTGTCAAAGGTTAATTGGCCATATACGTATGGGTTTACTTCTGGGTTTTCTATTCTGTTCCATTGATCTATTTGTCTATTTTTGTTCTAGTACCATACTGTTTTTATTACTATAGCTTTGTAATATAACTTGAAGTCTGGAATTGTAAAAACTCCAGCTTCACTTTTCTTTTTCAAAATTGCTCTGGCTATTTGAGGTTTTTTTTTTTTGTGGTTCCATATAAATTTCAGGATTTTTTTGTACTAGTTGTGTGAAAAATCCTCTTGGTACTTTGATAGGGATTGCATTAACTGTGTATATTGCTTTGGGCAGTACAGACATTTTAATAATATTCATTCTTCCAATCCATGAGCACAGAATGTCTTTCCATTTTTTTGTGTCATCTTCAACTTCTATCATCAATGTTTATAGTTTTCAGAGTTAGGTCTTTCACCTCTTTGATTAGTTTATTCCTCGGTATTTTATTTTTGGTGCAATTATAAATGGGATTGCTTTCTTAATTTCTCTGCCTCTTCATTATTAGTGTACAGAAATGCAACAGATTTCTACACATTGATTTTGCATAGTGCAACTTCAATGAATTTATTTATAAATTCTACAAGGTTTTTGGTGGAGCCTTTCAAGTTTTTTTTTTATATATATATATAGTGTCTTATGCAAATAGTGAACGTTTTACTTCTTTACCTATTCAGATGCATTTTCTTTCTCTGTGTTGTCTAACTGCTGTGGCTAGTACTTCTAGTACATGTTAAATTAAAAAGGTGAGCGTGGGCATCCTTGTTTTTCTTCAGTGAGTATGTGGTAAGCTGTGGGTTTTCAAATATGGCTTTTATTATGTTGAAGTATGTTCCCTCTAAACCTACTTTTCTGAAGGCTTTTATCATAAATGGATGTTGTGCTTTGTCAAATGTTTTCTCTGCATCTACTGGAACGATCATATAGTTTTTGTCCTTTGTCTTATTGATGTGATGCATCACCCTGGTTGATTGGAGGATATAGAACCATCCTTGCATCCTAGGAATAAATTCCACTTGATTGTGGTAAATGATTTTTTAATATTTTTCTGGATTTGGTTTGGTGATATTTTGTTGAGTATTTTTGCATGTATGTTCATCAGGGATATTGGCCTGTAGTTTGTGTTCTCTCTCTCTCTCTCTCTCTCTCTCTCTCTCTCTCCCCCTCCCTTTTGTCATCTTTATCTTGCTTTGGTGTAAGGGTGATACCGGCCTCATAGAATGAATTTAGAAGTTTTCCTTATTCTTCTATTTCTTGGAATGCTTTAAGAAGAATATGTATTAACTCTTCTTTAAATATTTGGTAGAATTCTCCTGTGAAGCCTGAACTTTTTGTTTGGGAGTTTTTTGATGCAATTTCCATCCCAGTAATTAGTATGCTCAAATGTTCTATTTTTTCCTGTTTCAGATTTGGTATGATACATGTTCCTAGGAACTTATCCATTTCTTCTACATTGTCTAATCTGCTGGCATGCCATTTTTCATAACATTTTCTTACAATCATTTGTATTTCTGTGGTGTTTTTTTGGTTATTTTTCCTCTTTTATTTATGATTATGTTTGATTCCTCTCTCTCTCTCTCTCTCTCTCGATGAGTCTAGCTAAAGGTTTATCAATTTTGTTGATATTTTCAGAACAAGTTTCTGGTTTCCTATTTAGTTAATAGGAAATCTGGTTACCCATTTAGTTAATTTTTTAGTTTCTATATCATTTATTTCTGCTCCCATCTTTATTATTTCCTTACTAATGCTGTTTTGGGGTTTGTTTATTGTTCCTTGTCTAACGATAAAGGAAATTTTCAACTTTTAATGCTTGTGGGCCCTGCTCCTAGGTTCCCATGGAAGCTCTACTTGTATCAAGGTAAGAAGAACTTCACAAAACTTCAAAGCATAGGTTCTGTTTCTGCCCAGAGCACACCTTATATATCTGCTTTGTAGTAAGTAACCAAAAAGAAACATTTAAAACTAAATATAAGAGTAAAATCTCCCTAAGTTCCATTCCCATAGTTCTAAAGCCTGCAACCTTGCACATACTAAAACCATAAGATAAAGTTTATAATTTTCTGAAATATCCTCCATCATGATGATATGTAACTCTTGATGTAACAAAAACATATATAACCCTGTATGAAACATTACTTTTCTCTGGAACACTCTCTTCCTTGTGAAGATTGTGTATCCAGTGCAGCTGTACTCACTTGGTCTTGGATAAAACTCTCTTCCTTTTTTTTCTCCCTCTTTTTTTTTTTTAGAAATTCCAAAGGCTTTTTTTCTTCCAAGTTTTTATATAAATTCCAGTTAGTTAACATACAGTGTAATATTAGCTTCACATATAGGATTTAGTAATTCATCATTTACATACAACACCTAATTCTTATCACAATTACCCTCCTTAAATACCCATCACCTGTTTAGCCCTCCCTTCCCCCCACGCTACCCCCATCCCCTCCAGCACTCTCATTTTTTCTCTATAGCTAAGAGTCCATTGTATAGTCTGCCTCTCTCTCTTTTCTCATGTTCATCTGACTTTTTTCTTAACTTCCACATATGACTGAAATCATTTAGTGTTTGTCTTTCTCTGACAGACCTTGTCATATAGCATAATACTTTCTAACTCCATCCACCTTATTGCAAATAACAAGATTTCATTCTTCTTTTAATTTATATTTTAGTTAATATATAGTGCAATATTAGTTTCAGAAGTAGAATTCAGTGATTCATCACTTATATAGAACACCAAGTGCTCATCACAGCAAGTGTCCTTCTTAATATCCATCACCCATCTAGCCAATCTCCCACTCACCTCCCTCCATCAACCCTCAGTTTGTTCTCTATTGTTGAGTCTCTTATGGTTTCTTTCACTTTCTTCTCTTCTCCCCCTTCCCATATGTCCATCTGTTTTGTTTCTTAAATTGCACATATGGGTGAAAACATATAGTTGTCTTTCTCTGATTGACTTACTGTGCTCAGCATAATACATTCTACCTCCATCCACATTATTGCAAATGGCAAGATTTCATTATTTTTGATGGCTGAGTAATATTCCATTGTGTACATATACTGCACCTTCTTTATCCATTCATCAGTCAATAGACATTTGGGCTCTCTCCAGACTTAGGCTACTATAGCTAATGCTGCTATAAACATTGGGGTGCATGTACTGCTTTGAATCAGTATTTTTGTATCATTTGAGTAAATACCTAATAGTGAAATTCCTAGATCACAGGGTATTTCTATTTTTAGTTTTTTGAGCAACCTCCATAGTGTTCTCCATAGTGGCTGCACAGTTTGCATTCCCACAAGCAGTGAAAGAGAATTCCCATTTATCTGAATCCTTCTCAACACTCTTTGTTTCTTCTGTTGTTAATTTTAGCTATTCAGAAAGGTGTGAGATGGTATCTCATTGTGGTTTTGATTTGTATTTCCCTGATGATGAGTGATGTTGAGCATCTTTTCATGTGTCTGTTAGACATCTGGATGTCTTCTTTGGAAAAGTTTTTATTCATGTCTTCTGCCTACTTCTTAACTAGGTTGCTTGGTTTTTGGGTGTGGAGTTTGATAAGTTCTTTATAGGTTTTGGATACTAACCCTTTAACATATATGTCGTTTGCAAATATATTTTCCCATTCCATAGGCTGCCCTTTAGTTTTGTTGATTGCTTCCTACACTTTGCAGAAGCTTATTATCTTGATGAAGTTCCAATAATTCATGTTTGCTTTCATTTTGCTTACCTTCAGCGACGTGTCTAGTAATAAGTTGCTATAGCTGAGGTCAAAGAGTTTGGCGTCTATGCTCTCCTCTAGGATTTTGATGAGTTCCTGTCTCACGTTTAGGTCCTTCATGCATTTTGAATTTATTTTTGTTTACGGTGTAAGAAAGCCATTGTTTCTTGTTGATATTCTGCTTAGAAAATCGTTTCTGTTGGGGCGCCTGGGTGGCTCAGTCGGTTGAGCGTCCGACTTCGCCTCAGGTCATGATCTCGTGGTCTGTGAGTTCAAGCCCTGCATCAGGCTCTGTGTTGACAGCTCAGAGCCTGGAGCCTCATTTGGAGTCCGGGTCTCCCTCTCTCTCTGCCCCTCCCCTGCTCATGCTCTGTCTCTCTCTCTGTCAAAAATAAATAAACATTAAAACAAATTAAAAAAATCGTTTCTGTTGATTTTCCATTGCTATGAGTGGGGTATGAAAGTTCCCCACTACTGTGGTATTGTTATCAATGGGTTTTCTTCTACCAGTCCATAAATTGATTTCCTGGGTGTTCCAAGTGATCTGACCTCAATAACCGCTGTCTTTGAGGGACCAGAAAAGCTTAGGGTCGCCATATGTCTCCATCATCTTTACTCCTCTCATGGTTTCATTCTTTTTTTTAATTGAAATTTATTGTCAAATTGGTTTCCATGCAACCCCCAGTGCTCATCCAAAAATGTGCCCTCCTAAATACCCATCACCCACCCTCCCCTCTTTCCAACCCCCATCTACCTTCAGTTTGTTCTCAGTTTTTAAGAGTCTCTTATATTTTGGCTCTCTACCTCTCTAACCTCTTTTTTTTCCTTCCTCTCCCACATGGACTTCTGTTAAGTTTCTCAGGATCCACATAAGAGTGAAAATATATGGTACCTGTCTTTCTCTGTATGACTTATTTCACTTAGCAGAACACTCTCCAATTCCATCCAAGTTGCTACAAAAGGCCATATTTCATTCTTTCTCATTACCACATAGCATTCCATTGTGTATATAAACCACAATTTCTTTATCCACTCATCAGTTGATGGACAATTAGGCTGTATCCATAATTTGGCTATTGTTGAGAGTGCTGCTATAAACATTGGGGTAAAAGTGCACCTATGCATCAGTACTCCTGTATCCCTTGGGTAAATTCCTAGAAGTGCTATTGCTGGGGCATAGGTAGGTCTATTTTTTATTTTTTGAGGAACCTCCACACTGTTTTCCAGAGTGGATGCACCACTTTGCATTCCCACCAACAGTGCAAGAGGGTTCCCATTTCTCCACATCCTCTCTAGCATCTATAGTCTCCTGATTTGTTCATTTTAGCCACTCTGACTGGTGTGAGGTGATATCAGAGTGTGGTTTTGATTTGTATTTCCCTGATAAGGAGCGACGTTGAGCATCTTTTCATGTGCCTGTTGGCCATCTGGATGTCTTCTTTAGAGAAGTGTCTATTCATGTTGTCTTCCCATTTCTTCTCTGGATTATTTGCTTTTTGGGTGTGGAGTTTGGTGAGCTCTTTATAGATTTTGGATACTAGACCTTTGTCCGATATATCATTTGCAAATATCTTTTCCCATTCTGTTGGTTGCCTTTCAGTTTTGTTGATTGTTTCCTTTGCTGTGCAGAAGCTTTTTATCTTCATGAAGTCCCGATAGTTCATTTTTGCTTTTAATTCCCTTGCTTTTGGGGATGTGTCAAGTAAGAAATTGCTGTGGCTGAGGTCAGAGAGGGTTTTTTTCCTGCTTTCTCCTCTAGGGTTTTGATGGTTTCCTGTCTCACGTTCACATCCTTTATCCATTTTGAGTTTGATTTTGTGAATGGTGTCAGAAAGTGGTCTAGTTTCAACCTTCTGCATTTTGCTGTCAAGTTCTCCCAGCACCATTTGTTAAAGAGACTGTCTTTTTTCCACTGGATGTTCTTTTCTGCTTTGTCAAAGATTAGTTGGCCATACGTTTGTGGGTCTAGTTCTGGGGTTTCTACTCTATTCCATTGGTCTATGTGTCTGTTTTTGTGCTAATACCATGCTGTCTTGATGAGTACAGCTTTGTAGTAGAGGCTAAAGTCTGGGATTGTGATGCCTCCTGATTTGGTCTTCTTCAAAATTACTTTGGCTATGTGGGGCCTTTTGTAGTTCCATACAAATTTTAGGATTGCTTGTTCTAGTTTCGAGGAAAATGCTGATGCGATTTTGATTGGGATTGCATTGAATGTGTAGATAGCTTTGGGCAGTATTGACATTTTGACAATATTTATTCTTCCAACCCATGAGCATGGAATGTTTTTCCATTTCTTTATATCTTCTTCAATTTCCTTCCTAAGCTTTCTATAGTTTTCAGCATACCGATCTTGGACATCTTTGGTTAGATTTATTCCTAGGTATTTTATGCTTCTTGTTGCAATTGTGAATGGGATCAGTTTCTTTATTTGTGTTTCTGTTGCTTCATTATTAGTGTATAAGAATGCAACTGATTTCTGTACATTGATTTCGTATCCTGCAACGTTGCTGAATTCATGTATCAGTTCTAGCAGACTTTTGGTAGAGTCTATCAGATTTTCCATGTATAATATCATTTCATCTGCAAAAAGTGAAAGCTTAACTTCATCTTTGCCAGTTTTGATACCTTCAATTTCCTTGTGTTGTCTGATTGCTGAGGCTAGCACTTCCAACACTATGTTAAACAACAGCAGTGAGAGTGGACATCCCTGTCGTGTTCCTGATCTCAGGGAAAAAGCTCTCAGTTTTTCCCCATTGAGGATGATGTTAGCTGTGGGCTTTTCATAAATGGCTTTTATGATCTTTAGGTATGTTCCTTCAATCCTGACTTTCTTGAGGGTTTTTATTAAGAAAGGATGCTGAATTTGTCAAATGCTTTTTCTGCATTGATTGACAGGATCATATGGTTCTTATCTTTTCTTTTATTAATGTGATGTATCACATTGATTGATTTGTGAATGTTGAACCAGCCCTGCATCCCAGGAATGAATCCCGCTTGATCATGGTGAATAATTCTTTTTATATGCTGTTGAATTCGACTTGCTAGTATCTTATTGAGAATTTTTGCATCCATATTCATCAGGGATATTGGCCTGTAGTTCTCTTTTTTTACTGGGTCTTTGTCTGGTTTAGGAATCAAAGGAATACTGGCTTCATAGAATGAGTCTGGAAGTTTTCCTTCCCTTTCTATTTCTTGGAATAGCTTGAGAAGGATTGGTATTATCTCTGCTTTAAACGTCTGGTAGAACTCCCCTGGGAAGCCATCTGGTCCTGGATTCTTATTTGTTGGGAGATTTTTGATAACTGATTCAATTTCTTCACTGGATATGGGTGTATTCAAGCTTTCTATTTCCTCCTGATTGAGTTTTGGAAGAGTGTGGGTGTTTAGGAATTTTTCCATTTCTTCCAGGTTGTCCAATTTGTTGGCATATAGTTTTTCATAGTATTCCCTGATAATTGCTTGTATTTCTGAGGGAATGGTTGTAATAATTCCATTTTCATTCATGATTTTATCTATTTGGGTCATCTCCCTTTTCTTTTGAGAAGGCTGGCTAGATGTTTATCAATTTTGTTTTTTCAAAAAACCAACTCTTGGTTTCATTGATCTGCTTTACAGTTTTTTAGATTCTGTGTTGTTTATTTCTGCTCTGATCTTTATTATTTCTCTTCTTCTACTGGGTTTGGCGTGTCTTTGCTCTTCTGCTTCTATTTCCATTAGGTGTGCTGTTAGATTTTGCATTTGGGATTTTTCTTGTTTCTTGAGATAGGCCTGGATTGCAATGTATTTTCCTCTCAGGACTGCCTTCACTGCATCCTCAAGCATTTGGATTGTTGTCTTTTCATTTTCGTTTGTTTCCATATATTGCTTAATTTCTTCTCTAATTGCCTGGTTGACCCATTCATTCTTTAGTAGAGATTTCTTTAATCTCCATGCTTTTGGAGGTTTTCCAGACTTTTTCCTGTGGTTGATTTCAAGCTTCATAGCATTGTGGTCTGAAAGTATGCATGGTACAATCTCAATTCTTGTATACTTATGAAGGGCTGTTTTGTGACCCAGTATGTGATCTATCTTGGAGAATGTTCCATGTGCCCTTGAGAAGAAAGTATATTCTGTTGCTTTGGGATGCAAGTTCTAAATAGATCTGTCAAGTCCATTTGATCCAATGTATCATTCAGGGCCCTTGTTTCTTTATTTACCATGTGTCTAGATGATCTACCCATTTCTTTAAGTGGGTTGTTAAAGTCCCCTGCAATTACCACATTCTTATTAATAACGTTGCTTATGTTTGTGATTAATTGTTTTACATATTTGGGGGCTTCCATATTTGGCACATAGACATTTATAATTGTTAGCTCTTCCTGATGGATAGACCCTGTAATTATTATATAATGTCCTTCTTCATCTTTTGTTACAGCCTTTAATTTAAAGTCTAGTTTGTCTGATATAAGTATGGCTACTCCAGCTTTCTTTTGACTTCCAGTAGCATGATAGTTCTCCATCCCCTTACTTTCAATTTGAAGGTGTCCTCAGGTCTAAAATGAGTCTCTTGTAGACAGCAAATAGATGGGTCTTGTTTTTTTTTTTATCCATTCTGATACCCTATGTGTTTTGATTGGAACATTTAGTCCATTTACATTCAGTGTTATTGTAGAAAGATATGGGTTTAGAGTCATTGTGATGTCTGTAGGTTTCACGCTTGTAGTGATGTCTCTGGTACTTTGTCTCACAGGATTCCCCTTAGGATCTCTTGTAGGGCTAATTTAGTGGTGATGAATTCCTTCAGGTTTTGTTTCTTTGGGAAGACCTTTATCTCTCCTTCTATTCTAAATGACAGACTTGCTGGGTAAAGGATTCTTGGCTGCATATTTTTTTCTGTTCATCACATTGAAGATTTCCTGCCAGATTTTTTGGCCTGCCAAGTTTCAGTAGATAGATCCGTCACTAGCCTTATTGGTCTCCCTTTATATGTAGAGAATGTTTATCCCTAGGTCCTTTCAAATTTTCTCTTTATCCTTGTCTTTTGCCAGTTTCACTATGGTATGTTGTGCAGAAGATCGACTCATGTTACGTCTGAAGGGAGTTCTCTGTGTCTTTTGGATTTCAATACTTTTTCCTTCCCCAGATCAGGGAAGTTCTCAGCTATGATTTCTTCAAGTGTACCTTCAGCACCTTTCCCTCTCTCTTCCTCCTCTGGAATCCCAATTATGCATACATTATTGCGTTTACTTATATCACTTAGTTCTCTAATTCTGTCATACTCCTGGATTTTTTTATCTTTTTCTCAGCTTCCTCTTTTTCCATAATTTTATCTTCAAATTCACCTATTCTCTCCTCTGCCTCTTCAATCCGAGCTGTGGTCGCCTCCATTTTATTTTGCAGCTCATTTATAGCATTTTTAGGTCCTCCTAACTGTTTCTGAGTTCCTTGATCTCTGTAGTAATAGATTCTCTGCTGTTCTCTGTACTTTTTTCAAGCCCAGCGATTAATTTTATGACTATTATTTTAAATTCCTTTTCTGTTACATTCCTTAAATCGTATTGATCACTTCATTAGCTGTCGCTACTTCTTGGAGTTTTTTTGAGGAGAATTCTTCCATTTCGTCATTTTGGATAGTCCCTGGAGTGGCGTGGAACTGTATGGCTCTTCCCTTGTGCCATCTGGAATATCTTGTGTTGGTGGGTGGGGCCGCAGTCAGACCTGATGTCTGCCCCCAGCCCATCGCTGGGGCCACAGTCAGACTGGTGTGTGCCTTCTCTTCCCCTCTCCTAGGGGCGGGATTCACTGTGGGGTGGCGTGGCCCTTCTGGGCTACTTGCACACTGCCAGGCTTGTGGTGCTGGGGATCTGGCGTATTAGCTGGGGTGGATCGGCAAGGTGCACAGGGGCGGGAGGGGCAGGCTCAGCTCACTTTTCTTTTGGAGATCCGCTTCGGGAGTGGCCCTGTGGCAGCGGGAGGGAGTCAGACCCGCCGGAGGGATGGATCCGCAGAAGCATAGCATTGTGTGTTTGCACAGGGCAAGCAAGTTCCCTGGCAGGAACTGGTTCCCTTTGGGATTTTGGCTGGGGGATGGGTGAGGGAGATGGCGCTTGAGTGCCTTTGTTCCCTGCCAAGCTGTGCTCTGTCCTCCGGGGCTCAACAACTCTCCCTCCCATTGTCCTCTAGCCCTCCCGCTCTCAGAGCAGATCTGTTGACTTATAACATTCCAGATGTTAAGTCCTGCTGGCTGTCAGAACTCATGAAGTCGGGCCCCTCAGCTTTTGCAAGACAGAATCAGGAGCTCTGCCTTGCGGGGTGGGCTGGCTGCCCCTTCATCACCCTGCCTCCCTCCACCAGTCTTTGTAGTGCGCACTGCCTCTCCGCCCTTCCTACCCTAGTCTGTGGGCCTTGCATCTATGCTTGGCTCCAGAGAGCCCATTCTGCTAGTCTTCTGGTGGTTTTCTGGGTTATTTAGGCAGATGTGAGTGGAATCTAAGTGGTCAGCAGGATGTGGTGAGCGCAGCATCCTCCTACACTGCCATCTTCCTTCAGTCTAGTCGGTTTCATTCTTCTATACGGCTGTGTAATACTCCATTGTTTGTGCGTGTGTGTGTGTGTGTGTGTGTGTGCGTGTGTGTATCATTTCTTATTTATCCATTCATCAGTTGATGGACATTTGAACTGTTTCTATTATTTGGCTATTGTTGCTAATGCAGCTATAAACTTTGGGTTGCATGTATCCCTTTGAATTAGTAATATTTTATCCTTTGCATAAATACCTTGTAGTACAATTTCTGGATGAGGTAATTTATTTTTAACATTTTGAGGAATCTCCATACTGTTTCCCAGGGAAACTGCACCATCTGCATTCCTACCAAGAGTGCAAGAGGGTTCTTTCTCTGCATCCTTGCCAACATCTTTTATTTCCTGTGTTTATTATAGTCATTCTGATATGTGTGAGGTGATATCTCATTGTACCTTTGATTTGGATTTCCCTAATAAGTGATGTTGAACATTTTTCCATGTGTCTGTTCACCATATGTATGACTTCTTTGGAAAAATATGTCTATTCATGTCTTCTGCTCATTTTTAACTGGATAATTTGTTTTTCAGATGTTGAGTTTAATAAATCTTTTATATTTTGGATACTAACCCTTTATCAGATATGTCATTTGCAAATATCTTCTCCCATTCCTTTTAGTTTTGTTTAGGTTGCCTTTTAGTTTTGTTATTTCCTTTCCTGTGCAGAAGATGTTAATCTTGATTATGTAACAACAGTTTCCCTTGCTATTGTTTCCCTTGCTGCAGGAGACATATCTAGTATGAAGCTGTTATGGCTCATGTCAAAGAGGTTACTTATTGCCTATGTTCTCCTCTAGGATTTTTTCTTTGACATTTCTAACAGTCTCAATTTATTAGCCCCCAACATTTGATTGCCAATATCTAAGTACCTCTGTCTACTCACTTTAGCTTTTATGAAGCTTTTGTTTAAGCAAGCAACCAATATTTGTTATACTCCTCCTGTGCTTTTATGCATGGTTTGTTATATATATAAATATATATGTATAAATATGTATATATGTATATATATTTATATTTATTTATATATTTGTGTGTGTATATATATATTTATTTATTTATATATTTATATTTCAGGGGTGGAATTTAGTGATTCATCACTTGTATATAACACCCAGTGCTCATCCCAATGAGTGCCCTCCTTAATGCCCATCACCAATTTAGCCCAACTCTACCCCCCATGCAACACTCCTCCAGGAACCCTCAGGTTGTTCTCTGTATTTAGGAGTCTCTTAATGGTTTGCCTCCATCTCTGTATTTATCTTATTTGTCCTTTCCTTTCCCTATGCTCACCTGTTGTGTTTCTTAAATTCCTCATATGAGTGAAATCATACGATATTTGTCTTTATCTAGCTGACTTATTTTGCTTAGCATAATACATTCTAGTTCCATCCATGTCATTGCAAATGGAAAGATTTCATCATTTTTGATTGCTGAGTAATATTCCTCTCTCTCTCTCTCTCTCTCTCTGTCTGTGTGTGTGTATACCACATCTTTCCCATTCACCAGTTGATGGACACTTGGACTCTTTACATAATTTGGTTATTGTTGATAGTTTTGCTATAAACATTGGGGTGCATGTACCCCTTTGAATCATCATTTTTGTATTCTTTGGATAAATACCTAGTAAGGCAATTGCTGAATTATACGGTAGCTCTATTTTTAATTTTTTTTTGGAACCCCCACGCTGTTTCCCAGAAGTGGCTGCACCAGTTTGCATTCCCACAGTGCAAAATGTTTCCAGTTTTTTTGCATCCTCTCCAACATCAGTTGTTTCCTGAGTTGTTAATTTTAGCCATTCTGACAGGTGTGAGGTGGTATCTCACTGTGGTTTTGATTTGTATTTCCCTGATGATGAGGATATCATGTGTCTGTTAGGCATCTGGATGTCTTCTTTGGAAAAGTGTTCATACATTTTGCCCATTTTGTCACTAGATTATTTGTTTTTGGGGTGTTGAATTTGATAAGTTCTTTATAGATTTTGGATACTAAAATATATATTAGTATCAAGATGTCATCTGATATGTCATTTGCAAATATCTTCTCCCATTCTTTCAGTTGCCTTTTAGTTTTGTTGATTGTTTCCTTTGCTGTGCAGAAGATTTTTATATTGATGAGTTCTCAATACTTTCTTTTTGCTTTTGTTTGTCTTTCCTCCAGAGGCATATCTAGTAAGAAGTTGCTGCAGCCACAGTGAAAGAGGTTGCTGCTTGTGTTGTCCTCTAGGGTTTTGGTGTTTTCCTGTCTCACATTTAGGTATTTCATCCATTTTGAATTTATATTTGTGTATGGTGTAAGAAGGTGGCCCAGTTTCATTCTTTTTCAAACTGCTGTCCAGTTGTCCAAACACCATTTGCTGAAGAAACTGTCTTTTCTCCATTGGATATTTTCCCCTGCTTTGTTGAAGATTAATTGACCATATAGCTGTGGGCCCATTTCTGGGTTTTCTATTCTCCATTGATCTATGTGTCTTTTATTTTTTTTTTTGCCAGTACAATACTGTTTTGATGACTACAGCTTTGTAACGTACCTTGAAGTTCAAAATTGTGATGCCTATGGCTTTGCTTTTGTTTTTTCAGAATTGCATTGCTGTTTGGGGTCTTTTGTGGTTCCATGCAAAATTTTGGATCATTTGTTCTAACTCTGTGAAGAATGCTATTGGCATTTTTGTAGGGATTCCATAAAAATTGTAGTTTGCTTTGTGTACTATAGACATTTTTACAATATTTGTTCATTCATGAGCATAGAATGGTTTTCCATTTCTTTGTCTCACCACCACTTTCTTCCATCAGTGTTTAACAGTTTTTGGAGTAAATATCTCTTACCTCTTTGGTTAGATTTATTCCTAGGTATCTTAAGGTTTTGGTGAAATTGTAAATGGGGTTGATTCCTTGATTTCTCTTTCTACTACTTTGTTATTTGTGTATAGAAATGCAACAGATTTATGTACATTGATTTTGTATCCTGTGACTTAGGTAAATTCATATATCAGTTCTCACAAAATTTTTGTGGAGTCCTTTGGATTTTCTACATAGAGTATCGTGTTGTCTGAAAACAGTGAAAATTTGGTTTCTGTCTTGCCATTTGGATGCCTTTCATTTGCTTTTGTTATCTGATTGCAGAGGCTAGAATGTCCAGTACTGTAAATAACAGTGGTCAGAGTGGACATTGCAGTCTTGTTCCCAATTGTAGAGGAAAAGTTCTCAGTTTTTCCACAATGAGGATCATATTAGCTGTGGGTCTTTTGCATATGGCCTTTATGATGTTGAGGTATCTTCCCTCTATCCCTACTTAGTTGAGGGTTTTTATCAAGGATGGATGTACTTTGTCAAATGTTTAATCTGCATCTTTTGAGAGGGTCATGTGGTTCTTATCTCATCTTTTATTCATATTGATTGGTTTTCAAATATTGAACCACACTTGCAAGCCAGGAATAAATCCCAGTTGACTATGGTGAATGATTCTTTAAATGTACTGTTGGATTCAATTTGTTAGTATCTCGTTGAAAATTTTTACATCCATGTTCATCAGGGATATTGGCCTGTAGTTCTCTTTAATAGTGGGGTTTTGCTTTGGAAATCAAGGTAATGCTGGCCTTGCAGAATGAGTTTGTAAGTTTTCCTTCCATTTCTACTCTTTTGAACAGTTTCAGAATAGGTACTAACTCTTCTTTACAACTTTGGTAGTGGAGGGAGATCCAACATGGTGGGGTAGAATTCTCCATCTGGCCCTGTACTTTTGCTTTTTGGAAAATTTTTTATTACTGATTCCTTTTCTTTGTTGGTTATCTGGTCAAGTTTTCTATTTCTTCCTGTGTCAGTTTTGGCAGTTTACGTTTCTAGGAATTTATCTATTTCTTACAGGTTGCCCATTTGTTAGTATATAATTTTTCATAAAATTATAATTGTCTATATTTCTGTGGTGTTGGTTGTGATCTCTTCTCTTATTTGTAATTTTATCTATTTGGCTCCTTTCTCTTTTCTTTTTGATAAGTCTGGTGATGGGTTTATCAATTTTATTATTTTTTTCAAAGAACCAGCACCTGGTTTCATTGATTTGTTCTGGTTTTTTGTTTGTTTTTTTTGTTTGTTTGTCATTTTTTTATGCCTTAATCTGTATTATTTCCTTTCTGCTTGCTTTAGGCTTTATTTGTTGCTATTTTTCTAGATGCTTTAGGTATAAGGTTAGGTTGTGTATTTGAAATTTTTCTTGCTTCTTGAAGTAGGCTTGCATTGCTATACACTCCCCTCTGATGACCACTTTTCTTGCATCCCAAGGTTTTGGGCCATAGTGTTTTCATTTTCATTTGTTTCCATGTATTTTTGTATTTCTTCTTAAATTTCCTGACTGACCCATTCATTCTTTAGTATGGTGTTCTTTAACCTTCATGTATTTGTGGTCTCTCCAATTTTTTTCTTTTGGTTGAGTTCAAGTTTCATATATTTTTGGTCAGAAAACATGTATGATATAATATCAATCTTTTTGTATTTCTTAAGGCCTGATTTGTAACCTAGTATGTGATCTATTTGGACAATGTCCTCTGTGTACTTGATAAATATGTGTATTCTGCTGCTTTAGGATGGAATGTTCTAAATATATCTGTTAAATTAATCTGGTTCTGTGTGTCATTCAAAGGCACTCTTTTCTTATTGATTTTCTGGTTGAATGAAGAGTTTCAGAATATTTAAGTGGGATATTAAAGTACCCTACTATTATTGCATCGGTATCAGTTAGTTCCTTTATGTTCACTATTAAGTTCATTATGTATTTGAGTGCTCCATGTTGGGTGCATATGGATTTGCAATTCTTATATGTTCTTGGTAGGTTGTCCCCATTAGGATTATATATTATCTTTCTTTGTCTCTTTTATAGATTTTTTTTGAAATCTATTTTGTCCAATATAGGTATTGCTACTCTGGGTCGTTTTTTTTTTTTTTTTAAATCCATTTGCCTGATAAATGTTTCTTCATACCCTCACTTTCAATCTGCAGATCTTCAGGTCTGAAATGAGTCTCTTGTAGGCAGCATATAGATGCATCTTTTTTTTTTTTATCACTTCTGTGACCCCATCTTTAGATTGGAGCATTTAGTCCTTTTACATTCAAAGTAATTATTCATAGATATGTATTTATTGCCATTTTGCTACTTGTTTTATGGTTGTTTTTGTAGCTTCTCTCTCATCCTTTCTTCTCTTTCTCTCTTTCATAATTTTCTAGTTTTCTTTAGTGATATACTTGGATTCCTTACTCTATTATTTGCATATCTATTACCAATTTTTGATTTGTAGTTGCCATTTAGCTCATATATAACATCTGCATATAGAAATCTATTTAAGCAGAGGGTTGCTTAATTTTGGACTCATTATTTACTACTCTCCCCTTACGATTTCAGATATTTTGTATTATATTTGATTACCTTTTATTTTGTGCTTCTCTTAGTTAATTTCTACAGATATATATACTTTTTTTTTCTTTTGTGCTTCCTGTTTTTCATACTCTTAGTTTTGGTCTGTGGTTTCTACTCACAAAATCCTCCTTAATATTTCTTGTAGGGCTGGTTTAATGAACATGAGTTCTTTTAACTTTTGTTTGTCTGGGAAACTTTATCCCTCCTTCGGTTCTGAATGATAGCCTTGCTGGATAAAATATTCTTGACTGATAATTGTTTTCTTTCAGCATTTTCAATATTTTGACCATGTCCATCTGGTCTGGAGGATTTCTGAAAAACTCCTCTGACAGCCTTATGAGTTTTCCTTTGCATGTAGCTGTCTTCTTTTATCTTGCAGCATTTAAAATCCTTTCTTTATAACTACTTTTTACCGTTTTAATTACTATGTGTCTTGGTGTGGATCTCCTTAGGTTGAATTTGTTGGAAGAATCTCAGTGCCTCCTGAATCTAGATCTCTCTTTCCTTCCCTAGATTCAGGAATTTTTCAGCTATTATTTCTTCAAATATATTTTCTTCCCCCTTTCACTCTCTTCTTCTGAGAGCTCTATAATACAAATATCAGTTCATTTTATGGAGTCACTGAGTTCTCTGTTTTCATTATTCAATATATGTTTGTCTCTCACCTGTTCAGGGCAAGCAATGTAGTTTAAAAAAAATAAGCAAATCAGTATATTGAAAGTATGATATACCATGATTAAGAGGGGTTGATCCCAATCCAATACACTACATTAAAGGAATAAATGAAAAATCATATGTTCATTTAGGTAGATATATAATAATCATTTAGAAAAACACATATATGATAAAAGCTACCAGAAAATTAGGGATAGAAAGAAATGTCCCCAGTATCATAAGGTCAACCATGAAAACCTAAAGCTAATATCATTCTCAATGTTGAATTATAGAATACTTGTGCCTAAGATCAAGTACAGAACAAAAGATGTCTGTTTTTACCATTTCACCTGTGCAATAATAAAAGAAAAGAGAAGGCAAGTAGATTGAAAATGAGGAAATATGGGGTGCATAGGTGGCTCAGTTGGTTAAGCGTCTGACTTCGGCTTAGGTCATGATCTCATGGTTTGTGAGTTTGAACCCTGCGTCGGTCTCTGCTGACAGCTCAGAGCTTGGAGCCTGCTTCGGACTCTGTGTCTCCCCCTCACTCTGCCCTTCCCATACCCATGCTCTGTCTCTCAATAATAAATAAATGATAAAAAAAATTAAAGAAAAAAGAAAATGAGGAAATAAAACTAATATAGCATTGTGTGCCAACTATACTCAAAAATAAAAAATAAAATAAAATGAAGAAATAAACTACCTTTGTTCAGAAAGGACATGATGAATGGATAAAGAAGACATGGTGTGTATACACGTGTGTGCATACACACACACACACACACACACACACAATGGGATATTATTCAGCTATCAAAAAGAAAATCTTGAGCCTGGGTGGCTCAGTCAGTTGTGTCCAACTTTGGCTCAGATCATGAACTCATGGCTGTGAGTTCAAGCCCCATGTTGGGCTCTGTGCTGACAGCTCAGAGACTGGAGCCTGCTTCAGATTCTGTATCTCCCTCTCTTTCTGCCTCTCCTCTGCTCACACTCTGTCTGTATCTCTCTCTCTCTCTCTCTCTCAAAAATAAATAAACATTAAAGAAAAAATTTTAAAAATAATGAAATCTTGTCATTTGCAATGAGGTGTATTATGCTAGATGCACTAGAGTGTATTATGCTAAGCAAAATAAGTCAGTCAGTGAAAGACAACTATCATATGATTTCACTTATATGTGAAATTTAAGAAAGAAAACAGATGCATATAAGTGAGGGGAAGGAAAATAAAATAAGATAAAAGCAGAGAGGGGCACCTGGGTAGCTCAGTCAGTTAAGAATATGACTCTTGATTTTGGCTCAGGTCATGATCTCATGGTTTTTGAGATCGAGCCCCGCATGGGGCTCTGTGCTAGCAGTACAGGGCCTGCTTGGGATTCTCTTTCCCTCTCTGTTCCTCCCCTTCTCACTTGCTTTCTCTCTCAAAATAAATAAGTAAACATTTTAAAAAAGATAAAAGCAGAGAAGGAGGCAAACCATAAGAGATCCTTAACTATAAAGTACAAATTGAGGGTTGCTGGAGCGGAGGTGGGTGGGGAGACTGGATAAATGGTGATAGGCATTAAGGAGGGCACTCCTGATGAGCAGTGGGTGTTATATATAAATGATGATCACTAAATTCTACTCCTGAAACGAATACTATACTATATGTTAACTAACTTGAATTTAAATAAAATCTTGGAAGAAAAAAAGGAAATGACAGGATACGACTGTATGTTTATAAATCCTAAGAAATCTACAAAAAAATACTATAACCAATTATTAAATTCACTAATGTGTCAGGATTCAATGTCACTATACAAAAATCAATTGTATTTATATCTCATAGCAACAAACTACAGGACATTGAAATAAAAATACTCTTTACAGTAGCAGCAAAAAAAAAACAACCTAGAAATTGATTTCTAAAAATAAGGTCAAGATTTATACAATAAAAAACAGAAACAATGCTAGAAGAAATTATAGAAGACTTAGATAGATTGATATTTGTTCATGGAGTGAAAGCCTACAAATTTTCCCAAAACTGATCTACAGATTTAATTTAATCCTAATGAAAATGCTGACAAGGTTTTTGTTGGTTGGTAGAACTTAGCAAGCTGATTTTCCCCCTGTTTTATGGAGAAAATATGGATGTATGTATTTTATAACTTTAAGTTCATAAGTTTATTTAAATATGTACTTGAATAAGTTTAAGGGGGATAGCATGATGTTTTGATTTATATATGTTGTGAAATAATTACAAATAGGTTAATATCCATCATTTCATATACTTACAATAAACAGAAGAGAAAAAATTATTCCTTGTGATGATATACATTTATATAGAAATACAAATCACCTAAAATAGCCAAAGTTGTTTTGAAGAAGAATGAATATGGAGTACTAACACTACCTGCTTTTAAGACTTGCTATGAAGCTACCTTAATCAAGACAGTGTGAGAATTTTTTTTAACCTATGTATGGTGATAGACATTAGCTAAGTTTATTGTGATCATTTTTTGGTGATCATTTTGCAATACATACAAATAGCAAATAATTATTCTGTACATATGAAACTAATGTTATATGTTAATTATATCTTAATTAAAAACAGCAACAACAATAAATAATAGCATAGTATTTGTATGTGAATACTCGCATAGATTACTGGAACACAATAATGTACCTAAAAGTAGACCCACATGTATATGATTGACTTTTGACCAATGTGTCCAAGTAATTCAATAGAGAAATTAAATTGTTTCAAGTGGTGCTTTAACAACTAGATATCTATATGGAAACAAATTAACTTCAACCATTATTTTGCACCATATATAAAAATTACCTCAAAAAGATCATATACCTAGATATAATAAACAAAACGACACAACTTATTTAAGAAAACAGGAGAAAATCTTTGTGACCCTGGATTAAGCAATGTGTTCTAAAATAAGATCCAAACCACATGAACCATTAAAGAAAAAAGTGATAAACTGAATTTCAGCAAAATTAGAAGTTTATGCTTTTCAAAGACACTCAAAAAAATGAAAGGATACACCACAAAATGGGAGACAATCTTTGCAAATCACATATCTAACAACTTATAAATAATAAATTAAAAATCTCTCAAGGCGGGAGGGAAGATGGCGGCGTAGGAGGACGCTGGGCTCACTGGCGTCCTGCTGATCACTTAGATTCCACCTACACCTGCCTAAATAACCAAGAAAACCACCAGAGGATTAGCAGAACGTAGTCTCCGGAGCCAAGCGCAGACGAGAGGCCCACGGAAGAGGGTAGGAAGGGCAGCGAGGCGGTGCGCGCTCCACGGACTGGCGGGAGGGAGCCGGGGCGGAGGGGTGGCTCGCCGGCCAAGCAGAGCCCCCGAGTCGGGCTGGCAAAAGCGGAGGGGCCGGACGGACTGTGTTCCGACAGCAAGTGCGACTTAGCGTCTGGGAGGTCATAAGTTAACAGCTCTGCTCAGAAAGCGGGAAGGCTGGAGGACAAAGGGAGGGAGAGCTGCTGAGCCCCCGGACGGCAGAGCTCAGCTTGGTGGGGAATAAAGGCGCTCGCCAGCGCCATCTCCCCCTCCAATCCCCCAGCCAAAATCCCAAAGGGAACCAGTTCCTGCCAGGGACTTGCTCGCTCCGCCCAAACACCCAACTCTGTGCTTCTGCGGAGCCAAACCTCCAGCAGCGGATCTGACTCCCTCCTGCTGCCACAGGGCCCCTCCTGAAGTGGATCACCTAAGGAGAAGCGAGCTAAGCCTGCCCCTCCTGCCCCCTGCACCTTGCCTACCCACCCCAGCTAATACGCCAGATCCCCAGCACCACAAGCCTGGCAGTGTGCAAGTAGCCCAGACGGGCCACGCCACCCCACAGTGAATCCCGCCCATAGAAGAGGGGAAGAGAAGGCACACACCAGTCAGACTGTGGCCCCAGCGGTGGGCTGGGGGCAGATATCAGGTCAGACTGCGGCCCCGCCCAACAACTCCAGTTATACACCACAGCACAGGGGAAGTGCCCTGCAGGTCCTCACCACTCCAGGGACTATCCAAAATGACCAAACGGAAGAATTCCCCTCAGAAGAATCTCCAGGAAATAACAACAGCTAACGAACTGATCAAAAAGGATTTAAATAATATAACAGAAAGTGAATTTAGAATATTAGTCATAAAATTAATCGCTGGGCTTGAAAACAGTATACAGGACAGCAGAGAATCTCTTGCCACAGAGATCAAGGGACTAATGAACAGTCATGAGGAGCTGAAAAACGCTTTAAACGAAATGCAAAACAAAATGGGAACGACGACGGCTCGGGTTGAAGAGGCAGAGGAGAGAATTGGTGAACTAGAAGATAAAGTTATGGAGAAAGAGGAAGCTGAAAGAAAGAGAGATAAAAAAATCCAGGAGTATGAGGGGAAAATTAGAGAACTAAGTGATACACTAAAAAGAAATAATATACGCATAATTGGTATCCCAGAGGAGGAAGAGAGAGGGAAAGGTGCTGAAGGGGTACTTGAAGAAATTATAGCTGAGAACTTCCCTGAACTGGGGAAGGAAAAAGGCATTGAAATCCAACAGGCACAGAGAACTCCCTTCAGATGTAACTTGAATCCACTTTCTGCATGACATATCATAGTGAAACTGGCAAAATACAAGGATAAAGAGAATATTCTGAAAGCAGCAAGGGATAAACGTGCCCTCACATATAAAGGGAGACATATAAGACTCGTGACTGATCTCTCCTTTGAAACTTGGCAGGCCAGAAAGGCTTGGCAAGATATCTTCAGTGTGCTAAACAGGAAAAATATGAAGCCGAGAATCCTTTATCCAGCAAGTCTGTCATTTAGAATAGAAGGAGAGATAAAGGTCTTCCCAAACAAACAAAAACTGAAGGAATTTGTCACCACGAAACCAGCCCTACAAGAGATCCTAAGGGGGATCCTGTGAGACAAAGTACCAGAGACATCACTACAAGCATAAAACATACAGACATCACAATGACTCTAAACCCATATCTTTCTATAATAACACTGAATGTAAATGGATTAAATGCACCAACCAAAAGACATAGGGTATCAGAATGGATAAAAAAACAAGACCCATCTATTTGCTGTCTACAAGAGACTCATTTTAGATCTGAGGACACCTTTAGATTGAGAGTGAGGGGATGGAGAACTATTTATCATGCTACTGGAAGCCAAAAGAATGCTGGAGTAGCCATACTTATATCAGACAAACCAGACTTTAAATTAAAGGCTGTAACAAGAGATGAAGAAGGGCATTATATAATAATTACAGGGTCTATCCATCAGGAAGAGCTAACAATTATAAATGTCTATGCGCCGAATACCTAGGAATAAATCTAACCAAAGATGTAAAAGATCTGTATGCTGAAAACTATAGAAAGCCTATGCAGGTAATTGAAGAAGATATAAAGCAATGGAAAGACATTCCCTGCTCATGGATTGGAAGAATAAATATTGTCAAAATGTCAATACTACCCAAAGCTATCTACACATTCAATGCAATCCCAATCAAAATTGCACCAGCATTCTTCTTGAAACTAGAACAAGCAATCCTAAAATTCATATGGAACCACAAAAGGCCCCGAATAGCCAAAGTAATTTTGAAGAAGAAGACCAAAGCAGGAGGCATCACAATCCCAGACTTTAGCCTCTACTACAAAGCTGTCATCATCAAGACAGCATGGTATTGGCATAAAAACAGACACATACACCAATGGAATAGAATAGAAACACCAGAACTAGACCCACAAACGTATGGCCAACTCATCTTTGACAAAGCAGGAAAGAACATTCAATGGAAAAAAGACAGTCTCTTTAACAAATGGTGCTGGGAGAACTGGACAGCAACATGCAGAAGGTTGAAACTAGACCACTTTCTCACACCATTCACAAAAATAAACTCAAAATGGATAAAGGACCTGAATGTGAGACAGGAAACCATCAAAACCTTAGAGGAGAAAGCAGGAAAAGACCTCTCTGACCTCAGCCGTAGCAATCTCTTACTCGGCACATCCCCAAAGGCAAGGGAATTAAAAGCAAAAGTGAATTACTGGGACCTTATGAAGATAAAAAGCTTCTGCACAGCAAAGGAAACAACCAACAAAACTAAAAGGCAACCAACGGAATGGGAAAAGATATTTGCAAATGACACATCGGACAAAGGGCTAGTATCCAAAATCTATAAAGAGCTCATCAAACTCCACACCCGAAAAACAAATAACCCAGTGAAGAAATGGGCAGAAAACATGAATAGACACTTCTCTAAAGAAGACATCCGGATGGCCAACAGGCACATGAAAAGATGTTCAACGTCACTCCTTATCAGGGAAATACAAATCAAAACCACACTCAGATACCACCTCACGCCGGTCAGAGTGGCCAAAATGAAGAAATCAGGAGACTATAGATGCTGGAGAGGATGTGGAGAAACGGGAACCCTCTTGCACTGTTGGTGGGAATGCAAACTGGTGCAGCCACTCTGGAAAGCAGTGTGGAGGTTCCTCAGAAAATTAAAAATAGACCTACCCTATGACCCAGCAATAGCACTGCTAGGAATTTATCCAAGGGATACAGGAGTACTGATGCATAGGGGCACTTGTACCCCAATGTTTATAGCAGCATTCTCAACAATAGCCAAATTATGGAAAGAGCCTAAATGTCCATCAACTGATGAATGGATAAAGAAATTGTGGTTTATATACAAAATGGAATACTACGTGGCAATGAGAAAAAATGAAATATGGCCTTTTGTAGCAACGTGGATGGAACTGGAGAGTGTGATGCTAAGTGAAATAAGCCATACAGAGAAAGACAGATACCATATGGTTTCACTCTTATGTGGATCCTGAGAAACGTAACAGAAACCCATGGGGGAGGGGAAGGAAAAAAAAAAGAGGTTAGAGTGGGAGAAAGCCAAAGCATAAGAGACTGTTAAAAACTGAGAACAAACTGAGGGTTGATGGGGGGTGGGAGGGAGGGCAGGGTGGGTGATGGGTATTGAGGAGGGCACCTTTTGGGATGAGCACTGGGTGTTGTATGGAAACCAATTTGACAGTAAATTTCATATATTAAAAAATAAAAATAAAAAAATAAATAAAATTAAAAAAAAAGATTATAAGCCTCCCCAAAATAAATAAATAAATAAATAAATAAATAAAGGCTAACTAAAAAAAAAAATCTCTCAAAACTAAACAATAAGAAAACAAACAACCTATTTAGAATTTGGCAAAAGACATGGACAGATATTTCACCAGATTTTATACAGATGGCAAATAATCACATGCAAAAATGGTTAACATCATTAGTCATTAGGAAAGTACAAATTAAAATCACAATGAAATACCACTACACACCTATTAGAATGGCTTTTTAAAAAAGAATGAAAAGAAAAGAAAAAGAAAAACACACCTATCATGAAAAAGAGTGAACCCACAGATGGAAACAATCTAGTAAACAACCCAGATATCCTGGAATGCACTGGTGAATGGGTGGTGTATTCATACAATGGAATATTACTAAATAATCAAAAAGAACCAACTGCTGATACATGCAACAACATGGATGATATCAAAGTCATTTTGTTAAGTAAAAGAAGCTAAGCACAAATATTATTAATGTATTATTCCATTTATATGACACTGTAGAAATAGTAAAATTATTGTAACAGAAAGCAGATCAGTGTTTACCAAGGGCCAGGTATGGGAGCAGAGACTGGCTACAAAGGGAGAATAAGAGAACTTGATGAAGTTACAGAAATGTTTTATATCTTGATTATGATGGTAGTTACACAGCCATATACATTTATTAAAATTCACCAAATTATATGCTAAAAATTGGTGATCTTAGTGTATATAAATTACACCTAAACAAAGCTGATTAAAAAAAAAGACCTTGTAGGGGTGCCTAGGTGGCTCAGTCGGTTAAGCATCTGACTCTTGGTTTTCACTCAGGTCACAATCTCATGATTTCATGAGTTTGAGCCCTGTGTTGGGCTCTGCACTAACTGTGCAGAGCCTGCTTAGGATTCTAGGTCTCCCTCTCTCTCTGCCCTTCCCCCACTCGCACTGTCTCTGTCTCTCTCAAAATTAATAAACTTTTTTAAAATGACACTGCAGAACTGAATAATAAAAAGGTAAACAATCCAATTTTTTTTAAAAAAAGGCAAACTAACATGTAAAAGAATGATAACATACCATATGTAGGTAGAGTTTATCCCAGCAATACAATGTTCATTTAACATACAAAAATTAGTCAATCCAAATTAACCACTTTATTTTTTTTTTTTTTATATGTCAAATGAGTGTGCTCCTTTATTTTTTTTTATTTTTTTTTTTTGTGTGTGTCCGAGTCTTTTTTTTTATTTTTTTATTTTTTTTAATTTTTTTATTTTTTAATATATGAAATTTACTGTCAAATTGGTTTCCATACAACACCCAGTGCTCATCCCAAAAGGTGCCCTCCTCAATACCCATCACCCACCCTGCCCTCCCTCCCACCCCCCATCAACCCTCAGCATAAAATACCTAGGAATAAATCTAACCAAAGATGTAAAAGATCTGTATGCTGAAAACTATAGAAAGCTTATGCAGGTAATTGAAGAAGATATAAAGAAATGGAAAGACATTCCGTGCTCATGGATTGGAAGAATAAATATTGTCAAAATGTCAATACTACCCAAAGCTATCTACACATTCAATGCAATCCCAATCAAAATTGCACCAGCATTCTTCTTGAAACTAGAACAAGCAATCCTAAAATTCATATGGAACCACAAAAGGCCCCGAATAGCCAAAGTAATTTTGAAGAAGAAGACCAAAGCAGGAGGCATCACAATCCCAGACTTTAGCCTCTACTACAAAGCTGTCATCATCAAGACAGCATGGTATTGGCATAAAAACAGACACATAGACCAATGGAATCGAATAGAAACCCCAGAACTAGACCCACAAACATATGGCCAACTCATCTTTGACAAAGCAGGAAAGAACATCCAATGGAAAAAAGACAGTCTCTTTAACAAATGGTGCTGGGAGAACTGGACAGCAACATGCAGAAGGTTGAAACTAGACCACTTTCTCACACCATTCACAAAAATAAACTCAAAATGGATAAAGGACCTGAATGTGAGACAGGAAACCATCAAAACCTTAGAGGAGAAAGCAGGAAAAGACCTCTCTGACCTCAGCCGTAGCAATCTCTTACTCGGCACATCCCCAAAGGCAAGGGAATTAAAAGCAAAAGTGAATTACTGGGACCTTATGAAGATAAAAAGCTTCTGCACACCAAATTAACCACTTTAATAGATCTAAGGCTAAAAGCATGTAATCACTTCCACAGATCAGTGGTACTTTTTGTTCCCCACGGGACATTTGTCAATGTCTGGAGACATTTTTGGTTGTCACAACTCGGTGGTGGTAGGGTACTACTGGCATTCAGTGGGTAAAGAACAGGAATCCTGTTAAACACACTATAACGCACAGAAAAGGCTCCAAATGAGAACCACTATTCTATATTCTACTTTCACAAGCAACACTATGCTTATGATGTCTATACACATTGCTATAAGATACCTACATCAAGTTTGTTGTTTGTTGCTATAATGTACATACATCTAGTCTGTTGCTTCTTGCAACACAATACCCCACAGTAAGCATCCTCTATATATTTCTTATTAATCCCCTAATGGTAAATATTTAATTTGCTTCCGTTTGCACTCCACCACGTACAATACTGCCATTCAATCCACAGCCTTGCAAATGCTCCAACCTCTATAAGAATTTCCCTGGAATATATATTCAAGAATGGAAACACTATGTCATACACATGTTTAACTTTGATATATACTGCCCAGGTATTTCCTGAAATGGCTAGACTATTTAAAATACTGTGCAGAA
The DNA here is from genome assembly GCF_028018385.1 of Neofelis nebulosa. Taxonomy (NCBI): domain Eukaryota; kingdom Metazoa; phylum Chordata; class Mammalia; order Carnivora; family Felidae; genus Neofelis; species Neofelis nebulosa. The sequence goes on from NC_080800.1 coordinate 52,551,118, forward strand.
AAAGTTAATTTATCAGGCCTGAGATTACTATTCTTAGAAAGGCCTGCTTGGATGGTTGGTTCTTGACTGGTATCTTGGAACTTGGATCTTAAGAGGGTTCTCACCATTCCCTGGCAAGAGTAGCTCACTGTGCCTAAACTGCTTGTATAAACAATGTGGTTTATACTGAACACCTGCTTCTCTTTTGGGAGTCTGGAACTTTGGTACATTCTAGACAGAACATGCCTACATGACCAGTCCCCTATAAAAATCTTGGGTACTGAGCCCCTAATGAGTTTCTCTGGTAGAAAACATTCATATGTATTGTGACAACTCATTGTAAGGGGAATTGAGTGTATCCTCTGTGATTCCACTGGGAGAGGTCTCTTGGAAGCTTGTACCTAGATCCCTCCAGACTTTGCCCCATGTGCTTTTTCCTTTTGTTGATTTTTCTTTGGATCTTTTATCCATATAAATCACAATCATGAGTATGAGTATGAGTATATGAGTATTTTTATTTGGACCTTTTATCTATATAAATCACAATCATGAGTATGAGTATATGCTGATTCCTTCTAGAAAATCACTGACCATAAGAGTGGTCTTAAGGATAATCCCCCAATGAACATTGCCATAAGCAAAGCAGGAGCATTTACAAAATGATTTACTTCTAACTGCACACTTTTACGTGTCATTTGAATTTTGAATCCTGTTATTACCTCTTTAGAAATCAATACTTTATAAAAAAAAAAAAGAGAAGAATTGTCAAAACAACTAAGTCACCTGTAAATGAGACCCAAAAGATGTTAGAGAACTGTAGAAGTATACAACGAAGTCTTCTTATATTCCAGATGAGGAAGCCCAAAGAAGTTAAGGGCCTTATCCAAAGTTACATAGACTGTCATTACAGACACAGGAATAAAATCCTTGCTTTCCTATTTCCTAGTTCTCCTTTCTCTAAGTCACATGGCCCCTTTTCCTACACTTCTCACTTTCTCTACTTTAGAGTACCTTACCTCTCTAAATGCCTTGAAGGGGCCTACTTTCATGCTGACTATATCTCTCAGATTTCTGGATTTTCCATGCAGTGAATATGTTCAGAGTTTCTTTCAAAATAGTGGGTCCCACAGAAACTGAACCCAACAGGTACATAAAAAATAAGATGAAGAAAATCCTACTTTGTAGCTGTCTTGAAGGAGAGAAATTCATGGTAAAGAAAGAGTCCTAGGCCAAATCACAGTGCCCTTCCTAAGTCCTCATACCCTGGCAGTGGGGTTACATCAGGGTTAAAATTATCTATCCCTCACCATAGGACAAAGAAGCTGAGCAGGACCAGAAAATTCAGACACTCCTTCCATTTCTTCCTAACCTCTCTCAAAACCATCCCCATGGGGGAAGATGCTTACGTGCTCCAGGAAGCAGGGTCCTATCTCACTCAGGTGGGGGTCATCATTGTTGTACTGTTTCTCCAGGTCTCTCACGAAGCCCATCTGAAACCTGTAGATGTCTTCAATATTCCCAAAGATCACCTTCAGTTGCTCATCGCTGAACATGTCTCTTCTCTTCCGGCATTGCTTCAGGTAGCCCTGCACACAAAGGAAAAGCCCAGTATGAAGATGTTCCTGACTCCTCGAGGGCTTTACCATTTATTAAGCACTGAGAAGATTCATTACTGTTCTATGAAATAGACAAGGAATAATCATTTCCATTTTTCATATGAGGAAATAAATGGAGGTTGTTAGAATGAAGCTACTGTACCAGTGAGTAATTAGGGAAGTTAGATCGCAAGGAAAGTTCTTCAGAGTGCAGAATCCAGAGTATAGAGCTTTTCCCACCATTCTAACCCCAAAAGTCATAAGGCCTTTTCTCAGAACCTGATTAAGCACAAACATTTTTTACTATTTTAGTAGTTATAGATTTAGCTAGATCCATTCACATCTCAAAAGTCTTATTTTTATAGGACCAATCCAAAATGTATTAATAACATTGACAATTTGGAAACAGGCCAAGTCAGGAAACTTCCCAACAGGGAATAAGAATTAACAAAACCAAACCATTCCTTGAAGAGAATTTCTTACCCATCTAAGATAGCTGACCGGGAAAGATCATCGGGATGAACTTGGCCAACAAGTCCACAAATGCCCAGGCATGGTGTTTTTAACAGAGTTAGCATTCAACACACATTCATGAATAAATAGATGAATTAATATAGTTAGTCATTGATGATAGGGTAGAATCAATGAAAAAGATTCTGATAAGAGAGCACAAATGTAACACAACCAGCCTCAGGGCACATTGTAAGTCAGGGTAAAATGAAAGAAAAAAAAGGAAAAACAAGCAGCCACCATCTTCCATTCTGAACCAACTGATGTAAAATTTTGATGGCCACTACCCTCATCATAAATCATTAGCATTAAATGTTCTTGGTGAGACTAAATTATGGTGATTTGCTTTCATCTAAATGCTAAACGTGATTTTTGTAACATCTTAAGTGTTGAGCTCCTAATGAGGAATGTTGTAGTCACTAACAACTGTCTACAGCTCCACTTTGTCTCCCCTTAACACAGCTTCCAATAAAACCATTCATCTAGGCATATTCCATGAAGATCCTTATCCCTGGCTTCAGTGCCTTTTACAACCTCTAACAAAATCTCATTTCTGTGATCACTTCTCACCTTCCAATTTAGCCATTAAATACTGTCATTCAACAATTTGTAGGTTAATAGTCTGTGCCTGTGTTGACATTTATTTGACTAATGGCTGTTGCTCTCTTTGATTGACATGCTCAAGTTGTCCTGCATTCATTCATATCCAATTCCTGGCCAGGAAGAAGATGCCCTCTATTTCCAGAATACCCTTTTAGTGCTAATCCCTTTATTGAAATAGCTCCCAAAATTCTGCCTCTCTAGAAATCATTCCTTGACTAAGAGATAGAGAAATAAACTCCCTGCCTAATATGTAACTCCCAGCATTTGCTTGTTTTTGTCTCCCTCCTTTCCCTCCCCCATCTCACCTCCTCTCTCTCACCCTATCACCTTTGGAAGTGTCTTAGCTATAGTGGAGAAGGGAAAGCAGTTCCATTCCAACATTAGGCAAAGGGGCAGCGATTTCCTCCCAGTTTTCTCCCTAAGGTAGGCCTCTGAGCACAGTTGGAAAAAAAATGGTAACAATGTCACTTCAGCATGTCATTTCTGGATAAGTAGTAGGTATTGGTGAGTAACCACATTGGGAGACAAAAGAAGCCATGCTGGACAGCTCATTCAACCCCTGAGAAGCAAGTTCAGAAAATACTTAATAGTTTTGTTCATTGATCCTATTTGAAAGGTCTCAGGAAGATAACAAATAACTATCACATCCCCAAAGTGCATCAGGGATGCTAGATCTCAGAATCAGTATGGAATATAACAGAAATGAAAAAGAAGGGAAAAAATTGGGTTCTGGGAAAGAAAGAACTGATAGATATATCAGTACAGCTTCCTAATTCCCTAAATATGCAATTTATTGCCATTATCAAGGACATAATTTTCTATTATATATGTTGTAGCAAGGGACTATTAGTTATATAGGAAGAGAAATGTAACTGCCCATAGGATGGTGAAACCCTAGAGTGTTTTGTCAACTTGTTTTTCTTAAAAGTGTATATATACCACATCTTCTTTATCTATTTATCAGTTGATGGAAATTTGGGTTCTTTCCATAATTTGGATATTGTCAATAGCACTGCTATAAACATTGGGGTGTATGTGCCCCTTCAAATCAGCATTTTTGTATCCTTTGGATAAATACCTAGTAGTGCAATTGTTGGTCATATTGGCAATCAAAAGGAATGATTTTTTTTCCATTTTCAATGACATGGATGGAACTAGAGTGTATTATGTTAAGTGAAATAAGTCATAGAAAGACAAATATATTATTTAACATATGTGTGGAATTTAAGAAACACAACAGATGAACGTAAGGAAAGGGAAGGGAAAAAAAGATAAAAACAGAGAAGGAGGCAAAGCATAAGAGACTCTTACAGAGACTCAATAAGAGAACAAACTGAGGGTTGCTGGAGTGGAGGTAGGTGGGGGGATGGACTAAATGGATTATGGGAATTAAGTAGGGCACTTGTTGGGATGAGACTGGATGTTATATGTAAGTGCTGAATCACTGGGTTCTACTCCTGAAACCAATATTACACTGTATGTTAACTAACTTGAATTTAAATACATTTTTAAAAAGTGAATGTTAGATATAAATATGTTTTGATGCATTTAGCTTTATGGAATATCATATAGCTATTAAATATGATTAGAAGCCTGGCTAAAAAGGAGAGGGAAGATGGTGGCAGAGTAGGAAGACCATAGGCTCCTCTCATCCCATGAACACAACTAGATAATTATCAAATCATCCTAAATACACCCAGAAATCAATCTGAAGACTGACAAAACAAACTCCACAACTAAAGGGAAAGAAGAGGCCACATCAAAGAAAGTAGAAAGTATGGAGACATGGTTTAGGGGAAAACCAGACTGCAGGTGCTGTGGAGGGGAGGGAGCCATGGTTGCAGAGAAAGGTGAGAGAGAGTAGAGCACACAGGAGAATGCACAAGCAGAATGTTTCCCCAAAGACATTGGCTTGGAAAATGAGAGGAGCTGAATTTTGTGAGTTCTTGCAACCACTGGGACTAAAGGCCTGGAGTTTTAAAGGTCAGCAGGTTTGGCTAGGATAGAGCCTGGAGAGCACTGCCCTGCTCCTGGAGAGAAGGCAGGCAAACAAACAACTCAGGGCAGAAGGCATGGAAACAGTGATTTGAAGAACACCTGAGGCACACAGTGGGGAGATTATCCCCTCTTCTTGGAGCTTCTCTGAGAGGCAGAATTCACTGAGACACCTTTTCCAGGAAGAAAGGAGCTGGCTGGCACCATTTCACTCCTCTGCAACTCAGCATAAATGCAGTGCCACCTGCCAGAGGCAACAAGGAACTGACACTGGCTGCCTAACTTGATTACACCGAGTCTCACACCCATGTGCTCCGGTG